>NW_025783988.1:0-26135 GCF_021130785.1 Homalodisca vitripennis
AGGGCTGACCTAATGTTCCTAAACAGATTTAAAGTTTTAACGAATCATTTATAGTTAATCTTATTACTGGCTATTTATATTCCAGATATCCAATACTTACACATTACTAGAGAGTCACACAAAGACAAATTACGAGTCGTCATTTTGTGTAAACTTTCATTAAGTTGAACTTATATACCAAATATAAATAAAACGATTCTAATGTACTTCCTATGCTCTTGCGGTTTGCAGATAGTAAACAATAAATGACATGAAAATGTGAATTGTGTATTGAAAATCCATTGTACCTTTTAAACATAAAGTTGTTTTTGAAACATTATAAATAAAACTCACTTACTAAAAAAATTTAATATAATACTGAAAACAGGTATGTTTCATAAGACCTACGCTTTAATTTTGACTTTTAAGATACATACACAGTGTCCATCAGCGTACTACTGCATGCTCCGCCTAAAAACACATACTAACATTCTGGAAATGTATTGCCTTTAAAAACATTTTTATTTTATGAATTCTTTTAAAGAATAATCATTCATATTAATACTGTCTTTACGTGCCCAAGGAATAACGTAATTTGAATATAATGACACTTCACCCTAGGACGCCTGTAATTTGATGACAGTGTTTCACCTTAACACATACTGGCGCCTCACTAGGTCCACATGAAATGAGAGATTGTTCACACAGTAATAAACCAACATACTTTAGACTTCTTGGTAATAAAAACCACATTACAGGATGATGTCATGAGCTCTTAGGCTACTGAAATATTACAGACACATATATTATAATTCACTATAACTATGGAAAAATAAACAAAGTCAATCTCTTTAAACCTTTTGGCTCCACCCTTTTAATTAACAGTTATAAGCTTGGAAAGCATGCCTCCAAAAATCATGTAAAATTTCCTAGTGATGACGTTACATGATGATGTTTAAATGAAAGTCTACTATAACAGTATAATGAAGTGTTTACATAATTATAGTTCCAACATTTTATGATTTAAAAAAAAATAATTTAATTTGACCTAGAATCAGATCCTCCAGAACTTGACTTTTACAGTTCCAATATACCTTGTAAAATGAAATACCATAATTAAATAAACATACATTAATGCTGCGTTTAATTACTTGTCACTGATATTGTAATTAATCAGAAGTAGGTGAATAAGTTAACCAACTTTAACACACGTCATACACAAGAATCCGTGAGCATGAGTCTTGCGTTAATGTCTACTCGCTCCATGATTTAAATCCGAATTAGCTTTGGCAATTTAGACAATGTATTTGTATAGTTTAAGCAAAAAAATTAAGACATTGGTTCCTTAGTTTCATGAAGATCTCAAGCTATGGTAATAAAATGAATAAATAGAAGTAACATTTGGCTCAAATTTTAATATTTACGACCTATAAGCCTTTAAAATGATTAAATATATTTCATAATGAAATAATTTAATAATCTTGTGGCTGGATATTTATTTATAAATAGTTTTGTTTCATTACGCAATATAATGTGCCTCGTTGCTAGTTTAAATTTTAATTTCATTTACATTTTCGTAAACTTATTTGTAGTGATATACGATTTTTGTTCTTCATTTGTTGGATAGGTTTAGCTTATTATTTATAAAACCGTCCATAAACATTGTTATGAAAATGAATTTTGTGACTTTATAAATATAACATAGGTAAAAAGGTTTTGCTAATATATTTCTGTAATGCGTGTAAATCTAGTTTAATTTTCTTTTTTAACAGATTTATTTGAATGTAATTCAATCTTTTAAGATTTAATATTTTTATGCCAACCAAATAAGTACATTAATCTATGTTGTTTAATGTTGTACGCTATTTAAAATCTAAATGTTTTTACGGCCTCTCATCTTACACTTTTTATTCTCAATCGCGTTGTTAAACTTAAACTCAATTAGTGGAAACGGGCCTTCCACTTACATTTATCTAGCCCATGGCTTCGCACGCCTATCTAATTTAAAGAACAGTCTTTTGGATCCCTGAAGTCAGAGAGTGAAACTGTTTTAAATGTAGGACACATGAATCATTCCGTAAAATAATTCTATTCCCACTAAAATCCTATTACATGTTATTGAATAGCCTCAATGATTTCAGTACATGAAGTATTTTAAACGAGTAATGTGCAGAATCCCAAAAATGAAGTCATTAGCTTTGCACTTAACGCACTGGTATAATAAGTGATATTGATTTATATTGGTTTATAAACGGACTTAGGCTTATTTTATATACTTATTATGTCAGTATATATGATTATAGGATTAAGATTGCCTTGTTTCACTGATGAAAGTAAATATACATACGTATATAAACAGATCTAAAACCCTACTTCGGTAATAAAGCGTCTACTTTCAGCCATAGTAAATTACTTCTAGTCTATGTAAGGTATGCCCGATGTTCCAGTTGGGTTTGCTTTGTTGCCCTGATTAAAAAATCTTTTCTGAGAACCCTACTTTGGAGAAAAATAACTAAGGGGGGGTTTTTAATAGTTTCTTAAGTCGGTATTAATAGTTACAGTAGATAGTAACTTTGTCTTTTATACTACATTTTAGTACTCGGCAAGCACTTCAATATGGTACCTAATGTAATAATAATTCTTTATTAACAAAAACTATAGTTATAACTCAAATCTTTATATTTTTAATTACACTGTTGTTTTGAATTTGATACACAATCGGCTCCCCTAGGCTTAGCCTGTCTAGAGTAACCTTCAGAAGATGACACGTAAAAGACGAAAATAATGCTAACTGTATTACAATATTGTATACTAATTTACACAAATGAAAATTAATGCTAACGAATTTTTATTTACCAAAATGGTTCCATCATCCTACACAAAGTATTGACATCCACACACCTACATACAATATCGATACACATTTAGATTTATATCTAACCTCATTAACATACATTAATCATCAGATCTAGTCATTCTAGTACATACTTGCGTTATATATATATATTATATATATATATATATATATATATATATATATATATATATATAAAAATAGAAGTTATTTGACAAGTATTTGGTCTTCACGATCATATGTTAGTTTGGTTATTTAAACACATATGTGAAAGAAACGGCCAAATATAAAAATAATTTAATCGTTAAAAGTGAGGGCTCTGTGGTGTAATGGTAGCACATTCACCCGGCAAGTGAGAGATCCGGGTTCGAGTCCCGGCGGAGCAAGTACTTTTTGCGATTCAATGTTTATTGAAATAAATATATATATATATATATATATATATATATATATATACATATATATAAAAGGACGTGCATATATACACTTACACATTGACACAAATAAACAAGCTTATAGAGTACCAAAGTGAGATACAAATGTTTGCTAAATTCCTCGTAATTAAATGCAAAATGTTTTTCAATAAATATATTTGTACTAGAACTTCAAAATATTTGATCCAGCACAACATTGTGTTTATTCTAATTGTTTATAAATTGGTAGATTACAATTGATAAATAAATAAATTAAGTAAAACTAGAGTTTCTTTTTAACCCCGCTCGACCTTCTTGCGAAACAGCTGCCTTAGTGTGACACGCTGAGCATACGATATGTATTATCTGTAGACAAATTTAGATCATTCTTATTTATGTAAGACATATAATATTATAGCTGCAGAGTTTGGAAAACAAGGACTTACAGTATGTCTGGCTTACATAATACAGTATTCATACTTTGAGTGAACGTAAACAAGAGCTATAAACAAGGACTTAACATAATCGAAAACATTATATTTTTATATAATGAATGTTTGTGCTTCTAGGAAAGCAATATGTTTCTATGTGTGATTTTGTTTGGAATTTCTGCAAAAAAACTGTAAAATTTATACTTCTGTTATATTTACTGATGTTTCAAAGTTTATCGTAGGGCTTCATCATACTACATCGTGATTTCTCTAAACATGGTACGACATTGACTTTACGATTCTCATAACTGGCCCACAATATTGTTTCAACTGTTAATGAAATCGTCGGAACTGTTTTTTATCAAATATAATGGAACATTGCGCAGAAATTATAGTTACTACATTAGTTTTTACAAGAACGGGTAACTCTCCAAGCTAAGGTTTTGAAACATTGCTCATTAACCTTAAAGTCAGGTAGGATATGAGAATATATTTAAATGGCCATAATTAATCTTAATAGTACTAGGTATGCTATTTAAAAGGATATACTTTTAAGTTTAAGTATGCCAGTTCTGTTGTTTTAAGCAAGCACGATCTTATTCATCAAATTATAGATGTATGTATTTAGATTTAAACCGCACAATATTCATCAGATTATAGATGTATGTAATCAGATTCAACCGCACACTACTACTACTTTAAATATGTACTGTGCTTTTTTAACATTGAGGTTAATTAGAATTATTTATTAATTACTTAACCAAACATTAAATAAATTTGGCATTAATTAACTATTACAAGACACTATTTGTTGACTATTGAGAGTTTTTATCTAACAAATTAAAACCTAACACGTAGCCATATTCTAAAGGGAATAATTATTTTTGGTCTTGGTTCGTTTATATGTGACAGATTACGGCGAGCACTCGCAGATTTTGAATTGTATTTACTATTATGCAACTATAATTAGTGTTATTATTTGCATGTTTATATATTTTGAGCGCTTTTGAAATAGGTGGAAACAAACCCTTCGCTATTAGTTTGGATTTAGTTGCCTATTGTGAGTAACTTTATAATACGTTTTAGTATTTTGCTTTATTTGTTATTTAGCCTAGTACATAATTTTTCTATTTATTCTCTCAATATTATACGTGGTAAAAATTATTAAAGATAAGCAGATATCATGAAATATGACTCATAGCCACTGTTGAATTCTCGTCTTCCCGTCCGATAACGCCGTTGGTAACGACCAACTCCAACCAGCTAAGGAAACTTCCACGTCATTATCTGTGGACATCGGTTTTCGCTCTTCATCAATCCACTGACAAAAAACAACAACGTAATCAATAATGTTCTCGTCAGCTGCTATAGATAATATCTGAAAACTCTGTTATAGACAACAGTTTTTTGACAGTGACAAAACATTCTGAACTTTGTTATTGGTATGTATGTGTTTTATAATAGCTCATTTTATGTATGATAATAATGTACACCGAAATTATTAGTGAGGTATGAGTATAACGATATGCACGTTTACAACAACATAAGAATCTTCCCACAAGTGCTTACTGATTAAAATAAACATCTACGTAACTACAAAAGATATAACTACAATGCAATGTTAGTAAAAAATAAGTGAAATTCTTACTTTTTAAAGATATTTTATTAACTGTATAATCTTATCATGTGTCACAAAATTTTAATATATAATGTATCTGTATAATTCTTTGTTTAAAGGTTATTTTTGACGATGGAAGGATTGTGAAGGAAACAGGATTTTTCCGGACATTTGCCATCGTTTCAGTGAAACAAGAAAACAGTAACACTACGTTTTCGAGATCTGCAATCTGATCTCTTCTTCAGGTAAAGAACTAACCTAATACATAATTACAAACTAGGTTAAAATAAACAAATCTTACTAAAGCGTTGTGGCACGCCTAAGTCAGGAATCACAACCTACATGTTGTTGTCAACTTTCACTAACACTAAAGACATGCACTTAATACATTGTATAAATTGTTGTATAAAGAAATATATCATCCACACGTCTCATAATTTGACTGCACATCTAGTTATGACACATTCTTAGCAAAGCTATACGAGTCTTCAATAGTTTAGCGTTCGTATATTTTTGGAGAGTAGAATGAAAATATAGACAATGTCCAAGCAAAATGAACAAAAGTTTTTTAAATACCAGGAAAACAGCAAGATAATCTATCGAAGAGTACGCTTAAATTACATGCTTTTTTAGCAACTAAAAGAATCCAATCAATGAGATATGCCGATCCTCTTGATGTCCTCCGAAAAATGAGCCTTAAAATTAATAATGCTACATCTATAAAGACAAACATGTTTACTTTATTTTAAAAAATACACTTACCAACCTGAATAGCAAGATTGCTGTGGCCATATAAATAATATAATTGATGACGACTTAACAGCTTAGACTTTGTACTTAATAACACTTTTGTGGAACAAACATACAATTAAATATTTCAACCATTATATTTGACAGTACAGAAACTAAAGGATGTTGCCTCATGAATTTTATAAGATCTTCCAGTTGAGAGAACAAGTGAGTTGAGCTAGCAGTGTTAACCCCTTATTATATTCAGAGAGGGCAACTTGAGGAATGTGACGCGTTACACTTCTTCTGCGCTTTACTATTACTCATTTTATTTTGCTGGTTAAAATATTTTACAATAAGCAGATAAAGTAATTGTCTGTGATTGTATTAACCTTAGTTTTTCCAATTACAGTCTTAAATAATATGTAAATACAAAACATACTATTATACAATATTGCGTACGTTCCAGAATATTAAAATCGTAAATTCAAACTTTGAAATCTCACTTTGCAAAAGATAGTAAAATTAGAAGCTTTGTGAACGAAATTAAATGAAATTACAATTATTTATGCTTATCTAGCTAAATCAATGTAATTTAAAGTACACTCTTGACTAATTAACTGCACCGTATAAATATAAATTAATTTTAGGATACAAAGAACTGAATAAATGATTAACTTTCGGAGCTACTGAAGGAAAATCATTTTCGGACGAGGTAATTCGATAACAGCCTCACCGTATTTTCTAACCTACTTCCATTCCACATCTACGGAACCTGTACTGTAATCTTTAATGGAATTGTTTCTTTTTTTAATCATTTGTTTTATTATTACTAACATTTAATTTTATGTAGTTTTTAGTATTCTCACATCTCCCTGCACTCTTCAACTGAAACTATACTGAATATTATGATAACCACTATATGATGATTGTAATGCCAACTAATATTTTTGTTTACTGTTGTTATTACTGCTTGAAGGAGGATTCTACATAATGATATCTAACTACCAACACTTTGTATTAAACTAATTAAACATTGTTATCCAGTCTATTCATGATATTATTATTATTAAAAACCTCTGTATTACGAATTTGTAAATTTCTTTCATGAAATGAATCCTAGACAAAAACGTATTGAATTTATCAATTTGAAATACGCTATACATTTTCAGTTAAATTTCAAATAAATTGTGGAATATTTTAATAGTTTTGTTATTTTAAACGTAAAAGTTATAGCGAAAGAAAAAATATTTTGTATATGATAACTGTTTGTTCATACGTATCACTATCGTCTACCAACGGTTTTATCCAACTTTCATCTCATTTAATTTCTATTTTCGGAAGTTCCACCCTTGAATTATAAATCCTATCACTTCTAGCAGTGAAGGTAATGTCTTCTACTATTTATTTAGAATCTTGGGCTTGCAGAGAGTCACCCCTGCGACCTAATAGTCGAGTCCAGCCATGATACTCTGAGTTACACACTGCTAGATGGATCTTATCCGAGCAAACCTTTTAGTGAAACACACGGAATATACCGACATTTTCACTACTGCTATTTTACTGAAGTTTAGAAGCTGTCTTCAAAGGATGGGTCTCCATTCTGCATATTTATGACTAAAGCGAGTAATCTGTGTGCGATAACGTCCTATGTCTGCCTGGGGCTGTAGACAGTAATGTAACACCGCAGGCTCTGAACTTCACTCAGTATTTATTCAGTAGAAAGGTGTACGTTATATAACTTCATATACTTTAAAAGATTTTGTTGCTTTACGAACCTATAAAGTGTATTCGAGGAACTTCTTAGCAGTTCAATTACTATTTTATATTCCCCCAATAAACTTTAGCAGTAGTTCACGTCTGCCTGGAGCTGTAAACTGTTAAATAAGATTGATGAATTTAAGCTCACCAATCTATTTACTACTATCTATTTATAGTAGAAATCTCTATATTACTGTCAAATTTACTGAAAACTGGATTTTATGGCTGTGCCATCCCATACATTGGTATCAAGCAACAGGTTTACAGTTTAATTGTTTTTGTTATATCCATAAAATAACTTTTGGTAGTAGTTTCACGTCTTGCCTGAAGCTGTAACCAGTAATATTAAATTTGTGGCTCTGAACTCACTTAATATTTTATTCAGTAATGAGGCTTTATATTTACTAAATACCTGAAGTGACCTGGAGTAATTAATACGAATTCTTGTGGTAGTAAACTCCTATAAATTGTAGTAAAGCATAAACTTAGCAGTTCTATTAGTTTTTTTAATCTGCGATCGTGCATGTCACGTCATATATCACGTTAAATATTACCAGGTCTATATTATTTGTTTAAAGTTGTTCAATTCGAAAGCTAAATTAAATTAATTGCCTCTTTTATACAAATATTTTTTATTTTTCAATATTTGTAATTTTGATTCATTATAATAATTGCATAGTTTCCCCATGATATAAAACAGTGTTTACTACAAAACAGTGTTTACTTCAAATTTGCCCTCAGGATTTATGTTCTGAGGTCTCTAGCCAAATACTCTCCTAGTCAGGTTCTTTGATGGAGATTATGGCTTGATTTACCCCCACCTCATTTTACGGGCTGGTATTGAAGGGAGCTTGTGCAAACAATCAATTCCTGAGAGTGTTTCAAGCTCCAAAAACAAGCGATACGCATTATCGCTAAGTTGAAAATTTAGCGAAGTTGTGCAAGTAAGCCTTCAAAAATTTGCAACTGTTGACGCTGCCCAGTCTCTAAATCCTTGGAAACAACTCTGTTTTGTATGACTAAATGTGCCATGAAGAATGTTCGAGGCATACATGTGTGTGAGACTAGAGGCAGAGATAATTACCCGAACTGGTAGACACAGAATGGTGGTTTATGTTTACGCTTGCCTTCACAGTTGGGTGTTTATTTCGTCAATAAATTATCAGATCCAATTAAAAAAACTCCAGCGCTGAAGGTGTTAAAACTCGTTTAAAAGGTTTTTTATTGTCACAAACATTTTTATAATGTTCACGAGTTTTTGGCATATGGTTGGGAGAACCACCAATTATAAAGAGACTGACTGAATTTGTCGCTGGAAGTGGGAATAATGAGTGAATGAATGAATCTAGGTAAGTTTGAAAATTATATGTTTGAATGAGATTGCTTGTGGTGTATGTATGTGGTGTATGGCAAAAGTTTTTAGCAAGTAAACATTAATATTTGGACTTTTCTCATGCGTTAAATTGATGTTCTGGCAATAAAAAATCTGATTTGATTTCATACATCAAAATTACTAATTGTAGAGACGCAATTCTTTATGTAGAAATTTCTATTTATTAATCTTTTTAAAAATTATCCCAATTTTAGTTTACCACTAAAACAACACACATAAACAGATATTCCAAGAACAATCTGAAAATACTTAACATGCAGTAGAGATCAAAGTTTAGGAAATTTGTGCCCTTTAATATTTGGTCACATAAATTAAAAGTTAAAGTTTATAAATATTTACCCACCTAAGAATAAGGGTAACTAGTTATTCATTTTATGCTGATAATGGTTATCAATGGCCAATATAGAGTTGCAAGTGGTTTTTTACCATGTATTAATTGTTACTTTATTTTAATAAAGCTTTGAATCAATGATATATTTTATATCAAGGAAGAAAAGTCCAGCTCCTACTCGCAGTTTACTGATGAGTATGTTAAAATAGGGTTCTAAACTACAGCTATTATTATGGTTATGGTTTAGTAATAAACACAATACAAAACATAAAATAACACAAATCCACTGGTTCTTTTCATCAGTAAAGGACAGATCTTTTAAGTTCTTACATTTAGTGAACAAGTGAGTTTATGCAAGCAGTGTTGTCCGCTTATTACATCATGGAGAGAAAAACAACAAGAAACATGACGCGTTAACTCATCCACGCTTTACTGCTACTTGTTTTGTTTGATGGTAAATGTTTGTTTGATAAACAGATGCAGTTTTAGCATGTGAATTAAATAAACTGACATGTTATTTATTGACCTAATCGTTTAGAAAGCGAATATATTTGGAAAGTTTATTCGCACGGCAGTTTACCAAACAGACCAAAATAACAAAGGTAAATATGTTTGTTTTGTACATAAAGCGCTATATCTAAAATATTTAAAGCTCTAGAAAATCATAGCTGTAAATAAATAAAAACGGCTTTATTATCCAGTAAATGTCACTGTAACAATGTTTTTCGCACAAATGCTTACGTTTCAGGTGATCACTATGAAACTGGTTTTAAACGTTTGGGAAGTTAACCATATTATCTGTGAAATAACCGTGGTACTTTTAGTAAAAATGTTTTATCACATTCAGCATTTATAAAACTTTAAAATAACCAATAAAGTCTCACATGAGTCCTATACATATCAAGAATTTAAGACTTTTTTTTGCAATGTTTTGTAACCAATCGCTATGTCTCACGGAAAACCGCAATATCACCCACTTGATCCTAATACTCGTTATTGTAATTATTGAATATCAAGGGTTGAAAATATGGATTGAAAATTCAAAACGCTTGCTTAAAATGATAAATTTTCTGGTGCTTAATAAAATACATTCCAACTCACGATATTAGTGACCTGCTTTAAACGAGGAGAGTTAGATTTGTAGTAATCTTTTGGGGCAGGTAAGAGATTTTAAAATTTCTTAAAATATTTATTTGAATAGAACAAGAAATTTAAAGTTTTTTAATTAAAACAATGGACCAAATATAAAGTATAAAATAAAAAAGTGGAAAAAATTTGTCCTCTTATATATTCCATGTCAAAACTAAAATTCAATAACGTGCTCCAAATACTTCCATTCCATGAAACAGGCAAAACTAAGTTAATCAGGCAACCTTACGACCCCAATTCCTACCACCGAATATGCCTACCACATCATCCTTGGAAAAGCAATCGCTTCTTGGGGTCCAATTAAAATAAGCAAGTTCCATAACCTGACCTATAAACAACCATCGTATGGTCCGATCCGGACAGCATTTTGTTCCTTCCTGCTATTTCTGTACACCTAAATTTAATAATTAGTCTAGTTTTTTTAAGTTTATAGCTGGAATTAAGTATTTTTACGAACAAAAATATTTAGTTTTTTATAGTTCTAGCAGTTTAAATTTACCACGATAGAAGAAGACGAAGTTACATTGGGTTTAAATGAAATAACTGTAGGAATTAGAAGGAAACAGGATTTTTCCGGACATTTGCCATCGTTCAGTGAAACAAAAATAAATCAGTAATACGTTTTCTTTTTATTAAACAAACGACCAATTTAGGGCGCCCAAAGTGGATCGAACTAAACGGTCAGCCTAAACTGTGAGATGGGAGAAAAAACACATTTTCCAGTACACATGTGGAATCTTGCTGTGATCTAAGATGAGATTATTCGGTGACTTTCGCTCACGCGTGACCTAGGGGAAGGTTTTCCCACAGGTATCAAAATTGCTGTTTTTAGTGAGTTTTACATTTTATTTGTAACCCAGCAACTAATTAAATTCTCCATTAAAAATATATAAGTTGAAAATAATATACTTTGGCAAATATGTTGTGTTAAGGCTTATGCATTTTCCACAAGAAATTAATTATCTGTCAGAAATGTAACAAAAAGATTCCTTCTCTATTGCTAAAATATTCTTAAACCAAACAATCACACGACGATTTTTTATAAAAATGGCATTCTTCTTTTTAACTCATTATTTGTATCATTAGACTCAGTCCCTTAATGCTTATGCTTTGTAATTTAGGTTAATTATAAAATTTAATAACTTATTACACAAATTTGTAAAATAAATTATTCAAGCATAGAGATATAATCAGTTATTGAACAATATACAATTACAAAAATTACTTATAATTTGATCAAGCTAAACTGCTAAACATTCTACCTTTCCTGATAAAGTGGATATATATTCCGCACTTTATCGGCTTGAAATCTGACATTTATTACAAATATAATACGTAATATGTTCAAGTATGTATATTTTGTGTATTTTAATGTTATATAAATTTGCAAGCATCCTTTATTAATAGTTAGATGTTATTCTAATATACTATATTACCAAATTTCTCATAAGATTGATAATGTTAACTCCTAAACATTCTAACCTTCCTAGTACAGTGGATATTTATTTCGCACTTTATCGGCTTAAAATCAGACATTTATTATATAAATAATATAAAATATGTTCGAATATGTAATAATGTTTAAATTTTAATATAATACAAATTACAAGGTATTATTTAATGATATTTACATGTTATTCTATAACAGGTTATTAAAAAGTTTTTCATAGGTTTGAAAATGTAGACTGCTAAACATTCGGCCTACTTGATACATCAGAGACATTTTTCGCCCTTTAACTCCTTAATAATGAACTTTATTACGATTATACTTTGTAAGTTAGGTTAAATCATATATGTAATAAATTATTACACAATTTTGTAAACGAATACTATTCAAGCATAGTGTAAGACTTATGTAATTATTAGTAATATAAAATTCATAGAATCAATGTACAGATAGTTGCTGGAAAGGAAGTCTTGTATTACAATTCGATACAAACATCCTCCGGATGTAACTAGATACGCACATCCGCCCAGACGCCGATGGTGAACAAACAGGAAATGCTTATTTGTAAAAAACCGTGCGACAATGTAAGGGACAGCCATGCTGATATGGGAAAAATTGTTACTCACCAATTATGATGGAGAGATTTGGCAGAGGCGTGGTCAATGAGCTGGCGGGAGAAGAACATCAAAAACTGAAGAACAAGGAGGAGAGGTGGAAGTGGAGGCCGGGAATTCGAAAAGTGAAGTTCGGGAGTGTTTGTGTTCGTGTGCGGAAAAATATCTCTAGGCGTAATAAGTGTGATGTGAAATAAAATGTAAGTAATTTTAAGAACTTAGTATATTTTAGGGTTCATTAATCATTTTCAATTTCCATATCTATTTAAAATGTTCACAATTTCGAAAATATAAATTCATGTAAATGTTTAGCTATTTTAAAGAAAGTTTCTCATGTTAGTCCATGAACTCATTATTATTGCAAACACTACAAAATTACCAGTAAATGTTATAATGAATTAAATTCAAAATAAATTGTAATGAATAATTTAATATTAAATATGTCTTCAAAGTATTAAAGACATTAAGTTTTGTGCTTAATATGTCGATTGACGCAATCAATTAATCAATTTAATGAAATGTTGTCACAAATAAATGTGTTGGTTCATTTGAGGGTATTTGTACTGCCAATCTAACCTATTATTAAATCCTCTCACAGCAACCCTTGCTCAAAATATGTCACAACCTTAATCTTAAACTAAACCAACCCTACAAACCTTACATGGTGGAGGCGCTAAAAACTCGATTGGCATTCAAATTCCTCACATGGGCGAGCACATAGTTTCATAGGCTAGGTATAAATTAGAACTAAATAATATTTATAAGAAAGTATTTAACTAAAATAGCCTACTTCAGTGACAAACCACTCATTTACCTAAAAGATAAATTAAATTTCCAATAACTCAAAAATATTTTCAAACCCGTAATTAGAGTAACGCCAAGTAAACTAACGAGGTACGTCAATGGACATGTATAATTAAATGGAAACCATACTACATGAAGATTTAATACCATTAGACACATATAGGACTTCCAAAAGTGTCATAATAAAAATATTAAATGAAAATGGAATTCTATCTAGAGACACAGACACTGTAGCAGACCTCAGACCTATCCTAGCGGCACTTAAGAAACTTAACACGTATAAGCGCAAGTCACCCTAATATTAAAACCATATTTAATTATTTAACTACACGAAAAACTCACCTAAGTGAAGAGGACAGGGAAAACTATAAGGATCTAGCTACAATCGAGGATTTTCTAGTGCAGAGAACAAATTTATACGACATAGTACATAACCCTGAGGCGGACATCAAGACACAAGCACCCCCAACCTTAGCACAACATTACGAGCCACTCACACTACCTGACAGAACGAACACAGCAACCATGGGGGAAAACATACCGCTAATATCAGCTGGGACTTACACAGGTCTCCAGAGCGAAAATCCACAAGATTTTTTAGACAAATTCTTAGTTGCAGCAACTTCAAAACAGATGGACAGATAACACTAAAGTTAATTTATTCCCAGCGCATTTATCAGGCACAGCACTAACTTGGTTCAAACACTACAGGCAAAAACAACGAGGGGAAGCCATACAATGGGATCAACTTGCTAAAAGTTTCATAGAGGCTTTTCACTCCATTAGCACAAACCCAGAGTCTACAAATGATTTTAGAACACAAAATACAGGGAGAGAACGAGCCAACACTAAACTATTTTTTAGATATATTAACAACATGCCGAAGATATGACCCTACAATACAGGACAAGCAAATTATACATGTTATCATACAGGGACTAAAACCAGAAATCTGTGAACGAGTTATAGGACTGAAAAACGACACCTTAAGTGATCTAGAGACTAATTTAAAAATTACAGAACAGCTAGTTCTAACACAAATGAAAAACAAAGAAAGATACAATAGGGTTGCAGCAAACAGACCCTATAGTACACCCTTATATGAACAAAACATCATCCATAAACTACAAGCAGAAGTTAACACCCTAACCAATTTAGTAGCTACCCTAACTACAAACCAAATTTCAAATCATAACCACAGGTACGAAAGGTCTCCATCCCCGTATGAAAACTCAAAATATAAGCCAAGATATGATAGAACACCTAGTCCTCACCAGAATTGACATATGGAAAGCCCAAACTACCCCAAACAAACCCAAAGGCCACCTATGATTAAACACGTTACTTTCAGTGATAGGAGAAGACAAAACCATTCCCAAATACAACCTGCTAGACAAAATAGGTATTGCACTATTTGCCGTTAAAGACAACCATAATACTGAACAATGTTGGTTCAAGCAACGTTCATTAACTTCTCAACCCCAAAGTAACCGCTTAGCACCTAAAACCAACAATACACAAGAGCTGTTCTGCAGGTACTGCAAGCGAACAAACCACAATATCGAATCATGTTACAAGTCTAATTATTATAAACAGAATCAACAAAAAAACGGGAAATAGGGGGAGGTTATACTAACCCTTACCGAACTTCCCCCTTACTAAAAGCGAAAAACAAATAACACCATAGAACTTAACCAAAGGAATCGACAAACTTACAAATGTATAAAGTCTATGACATTTACTCCAACTAACCCCAAAGTACTACCACTATCAACCCCTGGAAAGACCAGTTCAGAAGTGATATTTAAAGCCATAGATTATAATCAAGAATTCCCACCCTTAAAGAAGATGCAAGAAATTGAACAACCTATTATGCAGAAGCCTATACACCACCATGAAACTTCAATCTGCGTTCAATCCAACCCCAACCCTAAGTGAACCAAACCCCTCGGGGACAACAAATATAAATAAACCCAGTTTTACAAGAAACCTTGCAGTCTCAGAAAATTTCACAGGACAGATAAAACCTAGCGTATTAAAGGTAGTAGCGCACGTAAAACAGGACCCAGATTGTAGTATGGGGGAGGTAAACACACATACTGGATTGGAAGAAACCATTGAGATAGACACTATACAGATTTTAAATCACATAGAGCAACAGAAGAAACAGAAATATGATAGATTGTACTAACTTGCAAGAAATAACGCAAGACAGGATACACAGACCGAGGAAAAAATAAAACATTATTATTAGAGGATATTTATGAACTCATATTTAATTGCGAAAATAAAAACTACGAAGAAGATACCTGTCCTAACAATAGACGTAGCCTTGACCACAAAACCCTCGACATCCAGTACCCTGCATTATAGATACAGGATGTAACATAAACATTATTAGAGCAGACCTAGTTTGTGCAACAAAATTAAATACTAGCAACATAACCCTCGTTGATATCGGCTAACGGTATACCATTAACAGTTTTGGGTTCGACAAAAATCGCCATAAAAATTGGCAAAGTAATACTTGAAGACACGTTTTATGTGACACCTGATCTAAACAGCCCAATATTGGTAGGAAACATATTCCTATTTCAGAACTGCGTGGAGTTAAACTATAAAAATAAAACAATAAAAATTACCAAATATCAGATTGAACATATAATACCTATGAATGAACAGTGGCAGTTAGACATCAAGAATTTTAAAAACACACAGGAGTTAGAAGTACAGCAAATAACAGATGTAACAGCCCCACAAGACATAATTATAGCACCAAATCAGCATATTAGGATTAGCTCCTTAAAAGGTATCGAGTCTCGAACAGCCATCGAAAACAGATAGGAATCTAAGAATAAAAAAGAAATGTCATGCATATCTTTCAGAAGGGGAAGATGGTACAGATACAATTGTAAATATTTATAATGCATCAAATTTCCCGAAAAGGATACCCGCACATACTACGATAGGACATATACATTACCCAACTCTTGAAGCACAGCCTACCCTGGAACACCATCCCACTACAAGTGACACAGGAAAAACAATATTGACAGATAAGGACGGCATAGTATTTGATATCTCACCACATTTAACCCTCCAAGAACACAAAAAAGTCCTTGACGTTTTACAAAAATACAGACACATATTTACAACAAAGGTAATCGATTTAACTCCTGCAAACATACCTCCTGTTAAACTTGAATTAAAACCGAATACGAAACCTGTAAACTCACCACCATATAGGCAGAGTAAAACAGAAAGGGAAAAATTAAACAAATTATTGGACGATTTAGTACAAGCAAAAATATTAGAGGAATGTCAGGATTACACAGAATATGCAAGCCCAGTATTTTTAGTGAAAAATAAAGATGGAAGCGACAGAATGGTAGCTGATCTCAGGAAGGTTAATGCACAGTTGAAAAACAGATGCCCACCCCATTCCTTCAGTAAACCTGGTTTTAAGCTCTTTGAACAAAGCGCACACATATACAAAACTAGACCTTAAAAAATGCATTTTATTCCATGGAGGTTAGGAAAGAAAGATAGGCACATCCTAGCCATAAAAACACCTGATAGACTTCTACAGTTTTGCCGACTGCCGATGGGACTTTCAACTTCAACCACATTATTTAGTAAAGCCTTGAATGCGATATTAAACCGTCACCTTTATAATAAAGTCATCTGTTACGTGGATGACCTAATTTGTTATGGTGACTCATTTGAAAATGACTTACATAATCTAGAAACTATATTAGAAGAACTAGAAAAAGCTAATTTGAAAACTAAATACAAAAAAGTGTAAATTTCTCTACAAAAGTGTAAACATTTTAGGACACGAGGTATCACGGGAAGGCATTTTACCCCAAAAAGCAGTCAGTAGAAGCTATCACCGAATTTAAAAGACCAACTTGTGTAAGGCAAGTGAGACAATTTTTAGGATGCTCAGGATTCTTCCGCAGATTCATCCAAAATTATGCCAAAATAGCACAACCCCTTACTGAGATAATAAAAGATTCAAATAAAAACATGGCATTTAAATGGACGGATCTATGTGAACAGGCTTTTATAAAAATCAAACAAATTTTGACAAACCCACCATTACTATCACATTGGAAGGACAACAGGGAAGCACACATTTATGTAGATAGCAGTTTGATTGGATGCGGAGCAGCGTTAGTACAGTTAGATGAAGAAAATAATAGAATGTACCCAATTTATTACATGTCAAAAAAATATTCAAATACCCAAATGCGTTACAGTAATGCTGAACGTGAAATGCTAGCACTAACCTATGCTGTGAACTACTTCAGAGAATTCACGCTTGGTAGACAAACAACAGTTTATACGGACTGTGCCGCATTACAGTTTTATAAAAATTTTAAGCACACTTCCACTAGATTAAAACAGATTAGCACTGTCATTAACAGACTACGACATTGTAGTAAAACATAAACGTGGCGCTACAAACGTGTTAGCAGACGCCTTAAGCAGAAATCCTTTAGAACAACCTTTGGATGAAGAATTTACGGACGTGTGTTTAACTGTCAATACTTTAATACAGACAAATCTACCCCTACTACAAGCTCAAGACAGTTATTTAAAACAAATACGCCTTGCGATGACCTCACCTGAGGCGGTAAATAAAAAAAATCAGACGGGCTTCAAGGACATTACGAAGAAATAGATGGATTGTTATATTTCAAAACCTTCAACGGACAAGAAACTAGAAACTTATTGGCTATACCCCAAAAACAAACACAAGAAATATTAAAAATATTCCATGACAACCCCTACACGGGTGGACACTTATCACATTACAAAACAGCTTCAAAAAATAAAATTACGATATCACTGGCCGAATATGTACCGTGATATCCTCCAATATACAAAATCTTGTGAAGAATGTCAACTACGTAGGCCAAAAACGAACAAAAATTACGGCCTACTACAACCTATTCCACCCTCCATAAAACCCTTTGACAGAATAACAATAGACTTTGTAGGTAATATTACACAAAGTAATGGTTACAAATATATCCTAGTTGCAACCGATGCCTGCACTAGAATGGCATTTGCAACCCCTTGTAGAAATGCAGATGCGAACACAGTAGCGCAAAAATTATTAAATCTATTCTGCACATTTGGATTTCCTAGAATTATTAATCATGACAGAGGAACGCACTTTATGAATTCTGTAATTTCACAGTTACTAAATGCACTCGGGATTGAACAAAGGCCAGGCGCTGCTTATATGTCACAAGTACAAGGTGCGGTTGAAAAATACAACCACACGCTAATCAAGGCAATATCTCATTACGTTGTGGAAAAACCCCAAACTTGGTCAAAATACGTACAAATAGTTACCTTTGCCTACAACACGTCTGTAAACATTTTCAACAGGCTACACACCGCACTACCTCATGTTTGGTTACGAAGCTAACTTACCGTCTGATTGTATATATTTACAGGTTAATCCCGAAAAAATGGTGTTGGAAAATATAGAAATTTTAGAGCAAATACGCAAAGATATGCCGAAAATCATGAAAAAAGCCCAGGAAGCGCAAAAGAAATACTTTGACCGTGACAAAACTCATTTGGATTTAAACCCCGGCGATGAAGTCTTGGTCCATTTCCCGAAAGACCACACAAAAAAATATAGTAAATTTCAAAACACCATTTAGAGGTCCTTTCGTTGTCAAGAAAAAAATTTACGAAGTGACATATGCAGTAGAAATTTACCACAGGGGAAGGTTAACAGAACAACCAATACATGTTGCTAGAATGAAATTATTCTATAAGAGAATATAAAACAAATATGAAGGGACTTGAGCAATAATAAAATATTCAAGAATAATATATGCAATATTTCTCATGAACATCACTATGCACTCACTGCCTTGTAGAAAAATTTGAAGAGAGTGAAAAGTATCTTCGCAATACTTTCATAATATATGAGGTTAAAAAGCTACCACATAGTCACGCAAGAATCGCTTTAAAGAATAGGTATTATACTCCAGGAGTTGAGAGACCGGTTAACTTGATTACGGTTTGAATGATTCATTATAAACGTTATATAACCTTGAGAGTCACTGAAGTAAGTCTAACAGAAATAAAAATGTATATTAAAAATCTCGATGTTGTGTCGGAAAAACGATAGAGAATAAAGACATAAAAGTTTTAGAAAATTTAAAACGCCTAACTTTGTATTTTAATGTGAGGTTTACTGTAATTTAGTGATTAAGTGATAGGTTACACGTACCAAAGATATTGGTATAGATAATCCCAATACACAGGACACTAACACAGCACACACGACACGACACGAGCAGAGCCTGTAACCCACGGTAACCGTACTTAGACTGGCTAGTAAGACTTGACCGTGACTCTGGTATGTCTCCCAGGCAGATAAGTTTTTCTGCTTAACTCAACTAACTTCCCACGCTATACTACACCGACTATGTTGTGACTATGACTAGGGGGCATTGCCTTGTACCAGCGGTCTGGGTCGCCAAGGGCCCTGGTGGTTCAGACAGCTTAGTATGCAAGTAATGTTTCCCACGTACTCGTTTACTGCAATAACAAAGCGTACTCTAACTTGACACAACGTACATATTATACTTACCTGAGGGATACGTGTATACATAGCCTAGTAATAAAGAATATAAAATATGATAAAGTATACTACATATATCATATTTATTTAAGTTAGTAGATAGCAGTGTTAACATAATATACCCTACAAGGACTCAATTTTCCTGAGATGCATCTCAAAGAAAGAGACATACATGTTCTATATTATATAATCCTAGGATAAACAAATACTTCAATATATGACATGTAAATGACTTATATAAACATGTTTTAATTATTACATAGCTAATCTAACATTGAAGGAAAGTAACATATATCTAAATAGCATGTATTAGCACGGCAATATTGCTCATAAACAGACTATACAGCCTTCATTTGGCAACATATATTATGATCATAATAATGACTATGGACAATAAGCACAAAGAAGGGACATTACATATTCCTCAGAAACAAAAGTGCGTAGTATCGTTAAAATTAACATAATATCGAACCTTATTTAAGAACACTAGAGACCAAGATGCTTAGTAAATATTATTACATAGACCTATGGAAATACGACACACCATCGAGAGGTCATTAAAAGATTTCTGTAAATAAAAACCTTAGGCATAAATGTGTATTAATTATAAAATATTAACCTGAAATGTATATGTAACCTGTAGATATTTAGTTTTAGAATTTCGACACCAAAAAGCCAACTACAACCTGAGACACCAGTCTACAAGACACCAATCTACAAGACACCAGTCTACAGCACTCTAACCGATCCCGACCACCCACGAGACAAATGAAGTCTTCACAGCACTTCCTTCTACTACTCACAGCACTTGCCATGCCCCTCTCGACCACCTCTGCCAGCACATCAACCCCCAACATAGGAGAACCCAATAAGCCTCTAGTACAAATCTTCACAGGAGCGTACTTTACTCCAATGCCTCAGACACTACCTTATATCAGTTCCATACCTATCATATACAAAATTCCTTTCAACACACAGCAAAATTTACCTAAAAACGAACCCTCTTTAAATTTCTGCCCTAAAAACCTCAACAACTCCCAAACCTATTTCAAGATACAGAACAACCTTTCCACATTACAAACCCTCATACATCAACAAATGGTAGCAGAACACCTCCCATTCATCCAAAGACAGCAACCAGATAGAAACAGAAGATCGCTCACGTTCGTCGGAGATTTCTTCGAATGGTGTTGTGACATTGCGACATAACACCAAATACATGACTTGGCAGACAACAAGGAAGATGTCTACACAGCATTCTCAACACAACAACACTACCTACTCTCCGAGCAGCTACCTGCGCATTCACCTGCTTTGTTCACAATCTACAAAGACAACACCACTTCCAGCTAAAGCACGACGACAAAAACATAGTAAACAACATGGAACTCATTTTGTACATTTTTATTAGCCTGGACTTCTATAATAACACTACTTCTTTTTATAGACCTCTACTTCATCCACATTAACAACATCAAAATAAAATTCCTGAAGCCTACAGTACATGAACGTGACTACCCAATGGATAACCTAAATTAGACCAATAAGTACGATTCGTAGGTTAGAATCGTCATTAAGCCAGGGGAATGTAAGACTTATGTAATTATTAGTAATATAAAATTCATAGAATCAATGTACAGATAGTTGCTGGAAAGGAAGTCTTGTATTACAATTCGATACAAACATCCTCCGGATGTAACTAGATACGCACATCCGCCCAGACGCCGATGGTGAACAAACAGGAAATGCTTATTTGTAAAAACCGTGCGACAATGTAAGGGACAGCCATGCTGATATGGGAAAATTGTTACTCACCAATTATGATGGAGAGATTTGGCAGAGGCGTGGTCAATGAGCTGGCGGGAGAAGAACATCAAAACTGAAGAACAAGGAGGAGAGGTGGAAGTGGAGGCCGGGAATTCGAAAAGTGAAGTTCGGGAGTGTTTGTGTTCGTGTGCGGAAAAATATCTCTAGGCGTAATAAGTTGTGATGTGAAATAAAATGTAAGTAATTTTAAGAACTTAGTATATTTTAGGGTTCATTAATCATTTTCAATTCCATATCTATTTAAATGTTTCACAATTTCGAAAATATAAATTCATGTAAATGTTTAGCTATTTTAAAGAAAGTTTCTCATGTTAGTCCATGAACTCATTATTATTGCAACACTACAAAATTACCAGTAAATGTTATAATGAATTAAATTCAAAATAAATTGTAATGAATAATTTAATATTAAATATGTCTTCAAAGTATTAAGACATTAAGTTTTGTGCTTTAATATGTCGATTGACGCAATCAATTAATCAAATTTAATGAAATATTGTCACAAATAAATGTGTTGGTTCATTTGAGGGTATTTGTACTGCCAATCTAACCTATTATTAAATCCTCTCACAGCAACCCTTGCTCAAAATATGTCACAACCTTAATCTTAAACTAAACCAAACCCCACAAACCTTACAATAGAGATACAGGGTGAGTGGCTCTTGGTTGTAAACAAAATTTTTTGGGTTTTAACGCAATGTAAATGTGATACAATGGCGGTTATAAAAAAGTCTAACTCCAAAAATTAGGTCTGAAATGAATTATTTTCAGTTTTTCTAAAAAACCCGTGTTTTTGTACGGAAATCTGATATTTATCAGCAACGTATAGACATATGTGAGCAAACTACATAATTTTTAGATTCTCCGTTTAAATTTTAAATTTAAAAAAGTTATCGGTTAAAACGGTAAGAAAATAAAATTAAGCTTCAGGTCGATTCAAATGGCAAAGTTGCTAACTTTCAGAAAAACTAAAATATCATTGAAACCCCACATGTTTACCACCACCCTGTACACAAGAATGTGTCAAGTGATATTAAAAACTTTGCCATTTAATGGGCTTTTAAAATGGTATGCCATATGACCATAGTTAAGTATTCGGTTACCTACTTTTATTGGTTTGAATATTAAAAAAACATGCAAGCTACAAAAATATTAAAATTTAATAACAACTGCACTTAATTTTTATGTATTTATAAAACTGCCTCATAAAACAAGGTATGCCATACCAGCTATTTAGGTATTTTGCCATTTTAAAAAATCAGTATAGGTTAAAAGGTTAACACTTAGTAGTCATAGGACGGTATAATAAACATAATTTTTGAGCACTAGTAAAGATATTTAATAGTGGAAACTTTAATCAATTATCAATAAGGTAAATGAAAATTGGAATAAATCATGAACACAAAACATTAAATGTAAAATCATTGCAGTTCATTCTCAAAATGGCGACCTTCTTTTTTCACACAAGCTCTTGCTCGCTTCCTCATTGCTCCTACGGTCATTTTAAAAGACAGTTTTCCCGAAGCCTTTGAGCAGCCAGGACCAATTCTGCCTCGTAATTCTTCTTCTGAGTTTACTGGAGTGGAATAAACTTCCTGCTTAAAAAACCCCACACAAAAAAGTCCATAGGTGTAAGGTCGGGAGATCGGGCAGGCCATGCGACAGTTCCCCCACGTCCAATCCACTCGGGATAGTTTTCAGTCAGCCATTGACGTACTGTTGCATTAAAATGTGGAGGGGCTCCATCCTGCTGGAATATAAGCTCGTCTCTTTCAACATTGTTCAAACCATCTATAAGGTTAGGTAGGTCGTACTGCAAAAAATCTAAGTAGTTTGTTCCATTTACAGTTCCATCAAATATGTGAGGGCCAATCAATTGGTCGCCAAAGACTCGACACCAAACATTAATACTAAATCGCGTTTGAAAGGATTTGTTCCCTTGTCCGGTGTGGGTGATTTGTACTCTATGGAGCATAATCAGTTGCTTTCAGACCTTGAACAGGCATACAATGGTATGGATGGAACTTATTCTTATGCAAAATGTCCAAAACCTTCCATTGTGATACACCTACGTCTCTAGCAAGTTGTCTACTACTATCATTCCGAACTGAATTTAGAACTACTTCATCTAATCCTACATCATGAACAATGTGTCCTACTTCGTTAGGTCTTTTTGTGAACTGTACCTTCCTCCACAAGACGTTGATGGAGTCTTGAGAACACAGAATGACTGGGAAGTCGGCGATCAGGGTAGCGAGCTTGATACTCTCTTTGGGCAGCACGCGCATTTCCATCACAAAACCGGTAAATAAAGTGCATATCAGCGTATTCTCGAGTAGTGAACTCCATGGCAGCCTACACTTGACTGAATTGGACAGAAAAATAGTTTATTGGAGGTAGAAGTAATTCATGTGGACACTGGTCTTATAAAACAAAATAAGGAATGAATGTACAATAATACTGGTGAAAGTGATAAGATAAGGAATTAAAAACATTGATAAAGGATGTGACCATTAATCTTGTAACTAGCATCCACAAATTATTTTAAACTGCTTTACCTTTTTGTAATCTTCAATTCCTTGTTTTATGAGGCAGTTTTATAAAACATAAAAATTAAGTACAGTTGTTATTAAATTATTTTAATTTTTTTGTAGCTTGCATGTTTTTTAATATTCAAACCGATAAAAGTAAGTAACCGAATACTTAACTATGGTCATATGGCATACCATTTTAAAGCCCATTAAATGGCAAAGTTTTTAATATCAATTGACACATTCTTGTGTACAGGGTGTGTTAAACATGTGGGGTTCAATGATATTTCAGTTTTTCTGAAACTTAGCAACTTTGCCATTTGAATCGACCTGAAGCTTAATTTTATTTTCTTACCGTTTTAACCGATAACTTTTTCAAATTTAAAATTTAACGGAGAATCTAAAAATTATGTAGTTTTGCTCACATATGTCTATACGTTGCTGAATAAATATCAGATTTCCGTACAAAAAACACGGGTTTTTTAGAAAACCTGAAAATAATTTCATTTCAGACCTAATTTTTGGAGTTAGACTTTTTTATAACCGCCATTGTATTACATTTACATTTGCGTTATAACCCAAAAACTTTTGTCACACCAAGAGCCATTCACCCTGCCATAATCAGTTTTTGAACAATATATAATTAAAAATTACTTTAAAATTTGATCATGCTAACTGCTAAACATTTCTACTTTCCTTATACGGTGGATATTTATTTTGCACTTTGATCGTCTTGAAATAAGACATTTATTACAAATAATTACTATGTAATATTTTCAAATATGTAATAATTTGTAAATGTTAATGTAATATAAATTACAAGCTGACTTTTATTAATTAGTTACAATGTTATTCTAATATTCTGTATTACCAAATTTTTTATATGATTGATAATTTCAACTGCTAAACATTCTCACCTTCCTGATACAGTGGATATTTATTTCGCCCTTTCTCGGCTTGAAATCTGACATTTACTACAAATATACTACGTAATATATTCAAATATGTAATAAATTGTATATCTTTAATGTAATACAAAATTACAAAAAACCTTTTTTATTAGTTACATGTTATTCTAATATACTGTATTTACCTAATTTTTCATACAATTTATAATTGCTAATGCTTAAACATTCTCCCTCCCTGATACAGCAGAGACATTTTTCACCCTTCAACTTTTTTATAATGCCCTTTATTATGCTTATGCTTTGTAATTTAGGTTAATCATAATATTTAAAAGCTTATTACAAAATTTTTGTAAAAGAATTTATTCAAGCATAGAGATATATCAGTTATTGAACAACATATAACTAAAAATTACTGTAAATTTGATGAAGCTAACTGCTATACATTCTACTTTCCTTGTACAGTGGATATTTATTTCGCACTTTATCGGTCTTGAAATAAGACATTTATTACAATAAATACTATGTAATATGTTAAAATATGTAATAATGTGTAAATGGTAATGTAATATAAATTACAAAGCTGACTTTTATTATAGTCACATGCTATTCTAATATTCTGTATTACTTAATTTTTATACGATTGATAATTTCAATTGCGAAACATTCTACCTTCCTGATACAGTGGATATTTATTTTCGTCCTTTCTCGGCTTGAAATCTGACATTTACTA
>NW_025783989.1:0-26387 GCF_021130785.1 Homalodisca vitripennis
CCAGCTTTAAGGAACAATCTAAAATTCCTCAGCCTATATAGGTAACAGACTACACAGCCTATAGTCTACTAGTTAACAGACTACATATTCCGCATAGCCTAGTAGTTTAACAAACTACAGTTAACTAAGTAACTTTGGGTACAACGACATAACCATTGTAGAAAAGCAGTTTTCAGCACAAGGCTCGCTAATGTCACAATTACAACTACATTTCATTTTTTCTGAGAAACGCGGCAGGGAATATTTGCATGTAGCCAACAAGGAAAGAGAGATAACTGATAATAGAAGAACATGAAAACGCAATTTATCTCTAGGAAGAGTCTCATTATTTCACATCTTCCTCGGAGGATTATTTAACAGCCAGTGTCCGATAAAAGGTTATTTTTATTTGCCAAAATGGTTTTAATAAAAATTATTAAAATTGAGTAAACGAATCATATTTTTAACTTGCTTAAATTTGTTAAAAAATTTTAAAATATTCTTATACGAAATTTAACCAAGAATTGATATAATTTAGAATTTAATTTACATTTAAGATACAATTATTGTGACGTCTTAACTTGTAAGAAACAATATCGTACTATTCATCTCTATAGGTAAATAATCTATATTGGTATTGAAATATTGAACTCACTTAAAATATAATATTGTAAGACGTTTGCTTGAAAGAGTTCTCTAGGGTACAGAAACAATAACTCGGATCGTAACAAAGTTATTAAAGAACATCTTTTATTTTGTAATCCTTAGGAAAATAAGCTTGCTTCTTTAGCAATGATAAAACAGTATTGAATTGTTATATCCAATAAACTAAGAGTAAAGTCGTTGTTCATGTGAATAGAAATTATTGTCTGTGTTTTGGAAGACGGAGTTTCCCTTCAATTAACGGAATGTCTCATTGAATTTTTGAGATAACTATTATTTTATTTGAAAAAGGATGACGTTGTCCTAAATAATAAACAACTTTGTAATAAGCTCTATTCTAATTCAATATACACCATTTAAATAATGGAGAATGGACAGTAATTAGACAACTTCGATAATTTTTTAAATATAAATAATTATCGTTTATACAATAACAATTAAAAAAAAAGGTTTTCTGTTACTTATTCTTTTTTTTTCTTACAGGTATTATTCTTAAGATTTATCCATATTTTTTGGAACTTATTTACAATTTTGCATATTTTCCCGGTTTGGTGTTTGAAATTGCTTCGAATATTCTCCAACTGGTATTCTCTCTAAATTTTGTTTCCATGTTTTCTCTGTAGATATATTATTATAAATTTCTCCTGTATATTGTCGATATTAAGGTAATGGCTTATATCTTCGTTGCTTAATCTGCAGTCATATAATCAATAGTAACTTTATATTTATCAAAATTTCATTTGTTATAACATGTTATAACAAATCATAATCATGTTATAACATTATGGTTGTTTGTCCAATCTTCACTTCCATAAATCAAAACTGGCCTGACATCCATACGTAAATATGTCACGTATATAGGTATGTCACGTATATAAGTATGTCACGTATATAAGGTATGTCACGTATATAAGTATGTCACGTATATAAGTATGTCACGTATATAAGTATGTCACGTATATAAGTATGTCACGTATATAAGTATGTCACGTATATAAGTCACTATATAAGTATGTCACGTATATAGGTATGTCACGTATATAAGTATGTCACGTCGTATATAAGTATGTCACGTATATAAGTATGTCACGTATATAAGTATGTCACGTATATAAGTATGTCACGTATATAAGTATGTCACGTATATAGGTATGTCATGTATGTGAGATGTGTCATCCGCAATACACAGTCCATAAGGTGTAAGTGTAATTTAAAAATAGAATATACTTAACGTCATAAAAGTAATAAGGGTAAATATACTATGTTCGATAAAGTTCTACAACGAATTTATATAACTTACTCTGATTAATGGTACTCATTAAAAATACTAAGATTCTCTTCAGTATAAATTACAAACATTAAACATTATCTGATGTTCAATTACTTAAAACCTTCTAAAATGAAAATTATTTTTGTAATCCAACAAGGTTAAAAATGGTTTTAGAATGGTTTACTCTTGTAGAGTAAAATGCAAGACTCTTGAAGTGATTATCGAGTTAAATGTGAAAGATATCGTTCTACTTGAGTGGTCACTCGTTCCACAGTCGTCGCTTTATCCATCCATAAAGATTGTAATGATTCTTTACGCCGTCATGTTTTACGCCGGTAATTTGTTAAATACGGCAAGTGATGAGTTGGAGTGATGTGGGTTATGTAATTCTTTTATAACAGTTACAGTCGAAATGTTTACGTTTATACAGCTTTAAACTGTCTTTTGTGTTATAAACAAGCTTGAATGTGCCGTTTTATCATCGCCCGTTCATCCGCACTCAGCTTTTAACCGCAAGGCATTGTTGAAAATTATTGGTATTGGTTTTTATGTAACTTTATGTTAAGGGAACCTTTTTATATTTTCCCAACCAACTGTTTTAGGTTTTATAGCTTTATGGAGCATGAAAATGCAATTTTAACTATGACAATTCTAGGAATTATATGAATTCTTTTTTATTTTATTGATCATTTTCTCTCCCTCACCTTCTAATAACCATACTTTGAATTAGTTAGGCTATTCACTAACTCTAAAGACGTCTGTTTAGTCTTTACTGGACTCATAATTACTATTTTCTCCTATATTTTCATATCAATCGTGGTGTGTAATATGCGAGAGTCCAGCCGATTTGATGAATGGAAAGGATTTGCAAGACCAAACAGCGGTGTGGCAAATAACAGTCTACGAAAATTGTATTTTAGGACGTTGTTGCCTGCGTCCATGTATGACGTGAAACACGTGGTAAGCTATGACTATGCAAGCAGTGTAAAAGAGTACATTTAATACTCAGATAATGGTAAAACATTCCTGCAGGATCTTATTACTGCAGGTTGTTCAAAGCAGGTTGAGAGTTACCGTGGTAATGGAGATTGGGTATCTATCGTGTCTGCCAACTTTTGCAATGCAGGGTATATAACAATAAACTGCGAGCTTCATGAACAATAAAACTAACTTGAGTGAAGTCTTGAGAATACGGAATTTTTTATATATAGATGAAACTGAACCTTGTGCTGTTACAAGAAATAGTAAAGGAAATTTTAGAATTATATGGCAGATAAAAGGGCAGGAATAATGTCGAAAACATGTAATATAAACTAAAAAA
This sequence comes from Homalodisca vitripennis, assembly GCF_021130785.1. Taxonomy (NCBI): domain Eukaryota; kingdom Metazoa; phylum Arthropoda; class Insecta; order Hemiptera; family Cicadellidae; genus Homalodisca; species Homalodisca vitripennis. The sequence continues at coordinate 3,234 of NW_025783989.1, forward strand.
ATAGATTGAAGTTACTAAACACATAAAAAAGAAAAAAAGACAAGCACGGGATGATAGAAAAAAATTTAAAGAAGTAATGAAACTCTAAAGATGACCTACTATGAAATTCCGTGATGACTGGTAGAAAACGCTTAACGTAGCTTAGAAAAGTACAAAAAAAGAGAAAATTACGAAGGAAGGATTAAGTCAAAAGGCCAGGTAAATAATTCGAAACTTGAACAATGGGAAGTTAGTGGGGTAAGTCTCTCCCATCTACTACCATTATTGGCAATAAAAGTTAATAAAACTACTTCGAAAAATATTACAAACTAACTTGAAGCTTATTACATTCATTACTTTAGGAAAATATAAAAACAAGTTTTTCTTATTTTCCACTTTTCTTTCCTATATAAAATATGAATTTCCCCTGCTATTGCATGGTATAAATCCATAATATTTTATGTGCAGGTTACCGCCGCAATTATAATAATATTACTTTTATTTCAAATGTTAGAGATTTCATCCACCATAAAAAGTACTTTAACCAGAGTAACCGCAGATACAAGCGTATTAGATCTCAAGCATTTATCTGAGCTAATGTTACTGGATTTTACTAGAGCTTTTGAAACTGACAACCATAAAGTTTACTGTCAATAATACAGTCGTATAATTTTAGTTGAGGCAGTTACATGCTTTATTGCCTCCCTGAGTGGTAAGTATCAGAAAGTAAACATGGCCGATTGAAAATTTAGTAGCAAATATTATCACTTCATTCTACTTATTTTAAATTTTCCATACTAAAGTACATTAAATATATGTTTTTTATATATTAAAAATATAGCTTTCTATTTATATGAACAGAATAGAGGATTTCATAATGGTCCAGGAGCGCATAGCCAGTTTGGATTTTATAAACACAATTTAAGATTTTCGTAAAATTTATGACTGTTTTCCACTTAATAAGAGGAAATTGGATTGAGTATAATATTAATTTAAGACTGTATTATTGTGGAAACATCATAATTTTATTATTAAATCTTCATGGTACAGTATAAATACTCAAGTTAGCTGAATGGATTAATGAATAACCCTAAAACTTACATAACAAAAATCCTTTAATTAGTTGCTTTTTACATTCAAAGCAAATTTTTCATCTAAAATTGAAATGTTTTGTAGATGAGACTGATTATATTTTGTATATGTATTTTTATATATAAACATCTTGTATGATGTTCTATTCACTGAGTTACGAAAGTTTGTTTGTCACGTATTTATTTAAGAATCATAAGAAATACATCAATATTAATGCATTTAAGGGAAAATCTTAAATTAAAATATATAATACTGATCAGATTGTAATTGTAATTGTAATATAAAGCATTGACAAACACAAAATAAACATACAGCAACTAGCAGTAAGTCACGAGGGGCGCGTACAAAAGCCGTTGACTCACCTCTCATATATCGCTGAAACTTCTGATACACGCAAATTACTCTCGGCAATGAATATTGAATACTATGAATATTTCGAGTCCTGGAGTAATCAATTCCTCACTTTTGTATTCCACTATACGCAGATATCACATTAATGTATGCAATATAGGCCTAATATTGTTGTACAAAGCCTCGAAAACACAGAGTAAACACGAAGAGCTGTAAAATTGATTAATCCATTTACCTAAGCCCTGCTCATGACAGCGCACTCTACACGCAGTCTGTGTTAATTTTTAAAGCTTCAATATCACAAAGTATCTCGAAATAACACTTTTACATGAATAAATGTTTCAATATCTTTCCTAAACTGTTTTGTTTTGCATTGTTACTCGGAGTTATTTATCCATTAACACAAACGTACCAAAGAAACCCATAATCAAGTAACAGCAGATTTATGAGGTAATATAATCCCTCTTGCATATTGGTTGTACAGCGTGGTGTCTGTATAACATCACAAAGCTTTTCTGTTTAGTTTTACATGTGTGTTTTTAATTTGAATAATTAAGCTGCAAAAATAATTACCCGAAAATTGTTTACAAACAAGCTTATAGCAATGATTAAATCTGTTAACTATTAATGAGTACGCTAATTGGATCTAAACCTAAGTTAGGAACTACATCGATTTCTCCACTGCCGATGCTCTTTGCAGATTCCTTATTCCCGAAGGTTTAATTAGTGAAGCTGGTAATAAACGGAGCACTAGTGCTTTGGATGCAAATGTATTCGTTTTAATTAAATAAAAATTTTATTCCAAACTGCACTGACATTTTTTTTAAACTGATACACTTGTTCAGTTTAAATAATAGTTTGAACTATTATTTCTTAGAAAATTAAAAAAAAATCTAGAAATAAATATTTGATTTTTGAAATATTTTACACCAAAAGGATGCTCTTGACAAATTTTGTTGCATAAAAATGATATTGTAAAATGTTGTTTGTAAAAGAACGGCGATGTCTTACGACATTCCAATTTACGCCAGTACATATCAAACTTTTTATAAAAATCATGATTTCATTTTATGAAGCGTTGAAAATACTCATAATTTAAAAACTTTACACCTAATGTGAAGCATATAATGAATTGAAATTGAAAATTTGAAAAATATAGGTACTTATGCAAGCATTTAATGAGATAAATTACATCAGTATATTTATAATAGCTCAACAATGAGCCGACAATGGGTCAGTTGAAGACTCTTGTATCAGCGTTCCACCAGAGTGATAGGTCGCATTTAGCATCAGGATAATTTCACACAATATTCGTCAGTGTTTGAAATTGTGTAACTATTATAAAATTTAATATTATAATGGTATTATTAAAAATACTTCTTGTCAAAACATTACACCCAATGTATGGTAATCAATGAAATTTGTTAATGTGAGCAATACATCAAAGGAGTAGTGCAAGCAAATATTAAACTGGCAGGAGAAGGTTTGATACCGAGTCAGACCCTCATATATAGTAAACTAATATATTTTTAAATCATGAAATTTACTAGTTGCAAAGTTCAGGATAACGCGCATCTGGTGAAAATCTCTGCTAGCACAAATGTCACAGACTGAATAATCAATTTTTCCAACAGAAGACACACCACCCGATTTACTTTATTAGCACTGTACTTATTGACAACAGATTTGGCCCTAGCAGGGACTACATGGTTTGTTTTTCCTAAAATTACAGGTGAATTAATGTAAAGTATTATTAATAAAGGGCGGAGTTGCAGCTGTCAAGCCCTCTCTCTACCATTAAACCTAAGACACTGCAAACCGCAGACACTTTAACTAACCTTTGTTTTATCTCTACTCAACTCCTGATGAAAAACTTCCCTAAAAATATGACAGTGGGTTGACTGTGTATTTTTTTAATATGCGTACAGTAATAATCAAGATTCTATCAGTTCAGTAATTTCATTTGCATAAATATCACTATAAAAATATATTGCTCAAACAACTGTTGGTATAAGAGGGTCTCAACATAGTCTGTAAAATTTTAACTTCAGAATTCAATTGTTTATGGCATTTTTAGTTGCAGACCCTATGCGAAGCTGTTTGTTAACATTATGAGAAACGTAATTTTTGTTAAACATATTACTCGTTTAATTTGTGTTATATAAATAATTTTATAACATCTATATAATGAAACAATTTGTCATTTACGTGTCATTTAAAAAAAATCAGAAATGCTGTAAATATGCCCGTGAAATTAGATTGCCCCAAAAAATCCCCATGTCTCAGATGTGAGTATTCATGTGCGTAGGAGACAGGCTAAAAGCTGTTAATAGCTATTCAAGTTTATAATTGGACTTATGAAGCTATTAAAGCGCAACAAACGTAGCTGAGTTTACCTGCCAGAAAAAAAGTAGCATGAGACTTTCCAGTCCAATATCGCTGTCCATTACGCTATCTAAACATCCTAAAATTTTACATGCTTGCATTTAAATCTTTCCTAAAAAACCGGGTCATGCAAAAGGGTTCATAAGTTGATTTTTTTCTTATGAACCCTTTTTCAATTAGCGATCGAAGGCTTTAGAGTGTTATAAAATTCAATTTTTATAACATTACTTGAAAATAACACATTTACCCTAAAACATGTTATCTCCTGAATAATATGTATACTATTATGCACTAATCTTTACAGTAAATATTCTAAATACTATTACAACTGTAATATTGACATTATATAAATAATTTTGAGTTGTTTGTTGAAGGGTATTTAAAAGGATCACTTTATACTGTCAGTTTTGTTTAATACCCTGCTTACGTATACGTGTCATTAGCTAATGATAATCACATTTTTACATTGAAAGAGGGATTAAACAATAATGGATAACAATAACTATGAGATAAATCGTGTTTAAAAAGGGGTGGAAATTACGACTGGCTACTAAATTCCCTTAGGTAATATAAGATAGGTAAATATAGGCAACAATAAAAGCCTCAAATACCTTGCAAAACGGAAGGTGAGGAATATTTACCCGGGGAAGTTATTGAGATTTATCTCTCTCATATGTTTTCTAACTTTAGACAAAACTACTAAGTACAAATAAAAATGTACACTTTAAAAAAAAATTTCGAGAGGGCTTCATTTTCCTGGACCCTTCTCCTTATATAAGCCCTTGATTGTTACTCTCTATAAAGTCTTTATTTCGAAATATATATGTACTTATTTATTCTGATTATCGTGTGAGATTACTTAGTTATTTTTATTGGTAAATGTAAGTACTATACGTGTTGTTATTTGCTTAAATTTTCAATGGCTATTATATATACTTATATTTGACTTATTAAGTTTGATTTTTTTGTTTAAATAATATAGCTTCATTAGACCTAGTTGGTTGACTAATAATAATAACATTTAGTTTCTGAAAAAAGGGAACAAATCAAACCAAGAAAAAAATCAACTTATGAAACCCTTTTGCATGACCCGGTTTTTAAGAAAGATTTAAATGCAAGCATGTAAAATTTTAGGATGTTTAGATAGCGTAATGGACAGCGATATTGACTGGAAGTCTCATACTACTTTTTCTGGCAGGTAAACTCAGCTACGTTTGTTGCGCTTTAATAGCTTCATAAGTCCAATTATAAACTTGAATAGCTATTAACAGCTTTTAGCCTGTCTACTACGCACATGAATACTCACATCTGAGACATGGGGATTTTTTGGGGCAATCTAATTTCACGGGCATATTACAGCATTTCTGATTTGTTTAAATGACACGTAAATGACAAATTGTTTCATTATATAGATGTTATAAAATTATTTATATAACACAAATTAACGAGTAATATGTTTAAAAAAAATTACGTTTCTCATAATGTTAACAAACAGCTTCGCATAGGGGTCTGCAACTAAAAATGCCATAAACAATTGATTCTGAAGTTAAAATTTTACAGACTATGTTGAGACCCTCTTATACCAACAGTTGTTTGAGCAATATATTTTTATAGTGATATTTATGAAAATGAAATTACTGAACTGATAGAATCTGAATTATTACTGAACGCATATTACAAAAAATACACAGTCAACCCACTGTCATATTTTAGGGAAGTTTTTTCATCAGGAGTTGAGTAGAGAATAAACAAAGGTTAGTTAAAGTGTTTGCGGTTGCAGTGTCTTAGGTTGAATGGTAGAGAGAGGGCTTGACAGCTGCAACTTCCGCCCTTTATTATTAATACTTTACATTAATTCACCTGTAAGTTTAGGAAAAACAAACCATGTAGTCCCTGCTAGGGCCAATCTGTTGTCAATAAGTACAGTGCTAATAAAGTAAATCGGTAGGTGGTGTGTCTTCTGTTGAAAAATTGATTATTCAGTCTGTGACATTTGTGCTAGCAGAGATTTTCACCAGATGCGCGTTATCCTGAACTTTGCAACTAGTAAATTTCATGATTTAAAATATATTAGTTTACTATATATGAGGGTCTGACTCGGTATCAAACCTTCTCCTGCCAGTTTAATATTTGCTTGCACTACTCCTTTGATGTATTGCTCACATTAACAAATTTCATTGATTACCATACATTGGGTGTAATGTTTTGACAAGAAGTATTTTTAATAATACCATTATAATATTAAATTTATAATAGTTACACAATTTCAAACACTGACGAATATTGTGTGAAAATTATCCTGATGCTAAAATGCGACCTATCACTCTGGTGAACGCTGATACAAGAGTCTTCAACTGACCCATTGTCGGCTCATTGTTGAGCTATTATAAATATACTGATGTAATTTATCTCATTAAATGCTTGCATAAGTACCTATATTTTTCAAATTTCAACTTCAATTCATTATATGCTTCACATTAGGTGTAAAGTTTTTAAATTATGAGTATTTTCAACGCTTCATAAAATGAAATCATGATTTTTATAAAAAGTTTTATATGTACTGGCGTAAATTGGAATGTCGTAAGACATCGCCGTTCTTTTACAAACAACATTTTACAATATCATTTTATGCAAACAAAATTTGTCAAGAGCATCCTTTTGGTGTAAATATTTCAAAAATCAAATATTTATTTCTAGATTTTTTTTAATTTTCTAAGAAATAATAGTTCAACTATTATTTAAACTGAACAAGTGTATCAGTTTAAAAGAATGTCAGTGCAGTTTGGAATAAAATTTTATTTAATTAAACGAATACATTTGCATCCACAAGCACTAGTGCTCCGTTTATTACCAGCTTCACTAATTAAACCTTCGGGAATAAGGAATCTGCAAAGAGCATCGGCAGTGGAGAAATCGATGTAGTTCCTAACTTAGGTTTAATCCAATTAGCGTACTCATTAATAGTTAACAGATTTAATCAATTGCTATAAGCTTGTTTGTAACAATTTTCGGGTAATTATTTTTGCAGCTTAATTATTCAAATAAAAACACACATGTAAACTAAACAGAAAAGCTTTGTGATGTTATACAGACACCACGCTGTACAACCAATATGCAAGAGGGATTATATTACCTCATAAATCTGCTGTTACTTGATTATGGGTTTCTTTGGTACGTTTGTGTTAATGGATAAATAACTCCGAGTAACATGCAAAACAAACAGTTTAGGAAGATATTGAAACATTATTCATGTAAAAAGTGTTATTTCGAGATACTTTGTGATATTGAAGCTTTAAAAATTAACACCAGACTGCGTGTAGAGTGCGCTGTCATGAGTTAAGTAAATCAAGGGCTTAGGTAAATGGATTAATCAATTTACAGCTCTTCGTGTTTACTTCTGTGTTTCGGAGCCTTATACAACAATATTAGGTCTATATTGCATACATTAATGTGATATCTGCGTATAGTGAATACAAAAGTGAGAATTGATTACTCCAGGACTCGAAAATATTCATAGTATTCAATATTTATTGCCGAGAGTAATTTGCGTGTATCAGAAGTTCAGGCGATATATGAGAGGTGAGTCAAGGCTTTTGTACGCGCCCCTCGTGACTTACTGCTAGTTGCTGTATGTTTATTTTGTGTTTGTCAATGCTTTTATTTTCTTTAACTTGTTCACCGCCCATGTGTAGATTTGGATACATTTTTGTTGATCCCAAACTAAATTAATAGTATTTGGCCTGTTGAACCTTTTGTGGAGCCTCTTTTATTGCAACACTAAACGTGCGTACTACTTTTATTGTTCCAAATCTTGTGAATTGAAAGATTGCTAGTGTTTCTGTGAGCATAAATAATACAGTAGTAAACTTCAATTATTTTGAAACTAATACACATCTTATAATTGAAACAATAACTAACTAATAAATCACCTTGCAAGAAAACTAGACTGTGCTTTACTGTAGCTTATTGTGAGTCAGCCGCATTGTTTGATTACCTGTCACTTCACGTGAAGTTTGGGAATTTAACAAACAAAGCCGGTTACAACAATATACAAACTTGATCTCTGAGTTTAAAACTTAAACATTGTAACGAAAAAGTTGTAATGTCATTGGTTTAGCGGAACTAAGTTTAGTTGAGAAACTTAACGTTCTGAAGCAATTGCACGTTCTTTGATATTGTATTAGCAATTTATGTTATTTTTGAACAACTATTACTCTCAATTTTTTAATTTATATTTATTTGTTAAACAGTTTATGCTTTAAAAACCTTATTTGACAGCATCAATTCCTAAAACCACGGTTTGTATTTTTATTGCGCATCTCATAAAATGCTTTACGTATCTACTTGGGTATTATAATAATGAGCCTAAGTTATAGTGGTTACATCGACGTAACAAATGTTGTATTAGTGTGTTTGATGGGTGGGGAAGGGATATGGAAATGTACATTTTTGCTGAAACTCGTGTGCTTCTATATCAATCCTTGGCTTAAAACTTGGCAGTATTCCTAAGCTTTTCCTCTGTATTTCATTCTCTATTATCCTTTATCATTCTTTAATCTCCGGACCTGCCCTAACAAACATCTGATTTTTTACGACTCCGTGTTTCTAACTGGCTTCTGTCATTATTGCTCTTCCCAGGTTTTAATAACTTAACTTCGCTTTATTCCATCTTGTTATTTCATATTAGTTTCTATTATTTCCTTCTATTACACCAAACATAACTGAGATTTTCTTCACTACTTACACACTCACTTACACAAACCCACTTTTCTCACTCTTAGTACATTTGTTTGCTAGCATTTCTCTTAAGTGACCTTTCACTTGTTCGTAAAATTCGTAGTCTATTTACACATGCACCGCTGTTCCCGCTTCCCCACAATGCAACCGTCTTCTGAACCTCTCTTTAAAATTCCTATTATCAATGGCAAATTTAACTGATTGATTTACTTTCAGTTTCTTTCTCACTCATACCATCTTACTCTCATATTTCCACCTTCTTAACGTTGTTTGGTTTCGTTGCTTACAAATATTATTCTCTCTTTTAGGTTGATGTCAGCATATTTTTATTTTCTTCTATCATTTAATCCAGGGGTCAAAGCTTACGATAAGTAAGACTTACTAGTGAGACATATCGTTATACCGAAATGTACGCTATCAACATTTTATCATATAAGAACTGTTAATAAGTTTTATTAAACCGCATGATATCACACACACACACACACACACACACACACACACACACACACACACACACACACACACACACACACACACACACACACACACACACACCACACACACACACACACACACACACACACACACACACGTATCATTGTCTTTGTGAGAAGAAGAAGATAAAAAGCGAAAATTGGATTGTTTGCAAAATGATTAGACGATTTGAAAATTTGGATTTGCTAAGATTGGAAACAGTTAAAATTATTGCCTTTACATTCACACCATTTAAAATTCCTAATTGTTAAACTAAACTGATTGCTTTGTTATCCAGTTGTAATATAGCCGATATTTAATGTCACATTTGCATTGATATTGCATAGTGTTAGATCCGAGTGATGGTCATATGGGAACTCGATTCAAGAAAGCAACGAGTGAATAATTTTAAGAAGCAAGGATAACAATGATTGTAAATAGGACATCAATAAAAGTGCTGAAATAGTTACTGTGATCTGGTCAGACAATTATAGACGTTAAACTCTCAGAGTCTGACTAAATACAGAATACAATTATTAATATCATAATAAAGGTTAGTATCATTGACAGCTTCCATTAACTGAATTTGTAAATATATATTAACAAATAATAAACAGTATTTCATTGATTATATGTATTTTATTTAATTAAACTAATATTTGAATTAATTTGTGGATGTGTAAGTTAATCGATATATCCCAAATCTACTTTATCAACAAATATATTATTTCGAGTAGGATAACGAAATTATATTACTATTCCAATTACATGGTATACTTTAGATAAAAAAATAAAAAAATTAATAAATAAAATTTTATTTTAGAATTGTAAATGGATAGGGAATAAAAAATAGTAAATTTATATTGTAATCCAGCGGACAGGCACGACGCGCTTGGAATCTGGTCTAAGAGACCTGACTTGATGGCAGTGAATGCTAAACAATAGTCTACAGTGGACTCAATCTTTTGTTAGGCGGCGAACCTGCGTTGAGAGTGATTCAAACAGGCCTGCAGGAACAGGAGCGTAGTCGGTGCAGGCCAAGAAAACACGCTCTGCTTCCATTCCGAGTTGAGAAGCGATAGAGTAAAGTCTTTAGTGCGAGTTTAAAAGTAGTGTTCGGGCGTAGGAATCCGTTGGTATAGATTATTTTAATACCAAACTCCAAGACCTTCACGACCAAAGAGCTAAGTACTTTTGACTGAATTATTAAATTTTTCTAAATTTGAAATTTGAAAATTTAAGAAGTGAATTAATTTGAAATTGGAATTGAAATTTGAAATTAACGATCAAATTCTGTTGAGTGTGGACTAATATATATCTAAATTGTAAAGGAGTTATTTATTTAAAGTCAAACGTAAAAATTTAATTGAAATTGTAGGGATTCTAGTTAAAATTAAGAGCTGCAGGTGCTGCACCATATCCTGTAGGAACTTGTGAAAAATTCCTGTTGAGAACTGTTTAGATTTGTATGAGAATTTTATTTTAAAGAAGTTTATAATTTTTATTTTATTAGTTTTGAGAAGAAGCCTATTTAATTTTATTTCATACAAATTTGTTCAAGATTATTATTTTATTTTATATTTTATAACACACGTATTTGGAGGACAGTGAGTCCATGTTAAATCGAAAGTGGCCTTGCCTAAGGAAGTAGTAATTTTAAAACTATTGTGCAAAACATTTCATTGGTGGAATACAAGGTTAATAATTGAAATTTGGATTGATTTAATAAACCTGAATATTTCTAAAAAGGTGCAGTTTTAATTTCCACCAGTATCTACTTAAATCTTATGAGTTCGAGAATATTTAAGGTCATCATAATAAAAACAAAAAATTTTGTATATTAAGATTTAGTATACAAATAAGTGCGCCACTCTGCTTTATTCTGGTGAACCTTAATAAAATTGAACTTAGTGGTTGTTCATTAATAAGTGGCTTGGATACTGGAAATTTATAAAGTGTTTAATATTAAACTTTTAAAATGGCACTTAAGGTGGACTTGTTGACCAAGGAGGAATTGGACTATGAAATTAGGTTTAAGAGGTGTGGAAGTGTCTCCTAGTCTTAAAGTGATAGATTTAAGGAAAAAGTTACGGCAGTTAATAAGTCTTGATGTAAATAGTAATTATTTGAACCTGAGTGGAAAGGTCGCTTTCAAGGAGGAATGGGATAAAATTAAGTTAGAAACCCAAGTATTAGGAAGTAGACTGGAGGAATCCATTGAACAGGGACTAACATTGGACATAGTTAGGTGTGAAACAAAAATAAATCATTGGCAGCGCCGACTAACTAACTTAAGTAAATTGTTTAAAATCGAAGAAAAGGATATAGCTTAAACATGTTGAAAACCGGAATAGTATATTAAGTGAATTATTGTTAAAAATAAAAAACCTAAAAATTGACAAGGAAACATCTGATAACTTGGTGCGTAAGTTATCTGATTCCAATCTGGAAATAGAAGGTGAGGCTGGAAGAGGGCTGGTAAACCGGAAGTGAAAGATAAGTCTGGTCTAAATATGAGAGATGAGGTGTTTGTTTTCGGGACGGCCACATTTAAGTTTATAATAAACTACCCGAAAACCCCATTGAGCGTTATTTGAAGGAGTTAAAAATCTGCGATGGATTAAATGTTCAAGAATTATTAGAATTCTTTAAAATAATCTTGAAACTTAAAAAGGAAACTAGATGTACGGAAGAGGATATTATGGAGATTGCGATTTCACATAGTCAGGGAGCTCTTTTTGTCGAAACTATTGGAAATAAAACAGGACAATGTCACGGTCAAATTAATGCTTGAAATATTATTTGAATTATTTTCGTGCCATATCATCAGCGTGAACTTTTGAAATTTGAAAAGGGTGCACCGTCCCCCAAAGATATAATGAAAGCTTATCCAACTACATTATAGACATCAAGGAATCAGTAGAAGTACTTTGTTTGTAATATAAATGAAAGGGATGTTGTGGAATTAATTAAGGTGGGGAATTAATCCTGAAACCAGAAATAAACTAGTGTTTATGGGAAATCCGAGCACATATTCCGAACTGGATGAGATGTGTATAAGGGCGAATAATGTAGGTTATGCTGACAACGTGAGGAAAACAGGGAATTAATTTGAATGTGAATAGGAAGTATAATGTACCGGTTAACAGCATCAGGGCGAGGCAAGAAACAATAACCTTGTTTATAAATGTAATAGACCTGGTCATTATGCTTATCAGTGCCGGGAGGTAAACAGGAAACCTGTTGTAAACCAGCGGAGACCCATTGTAGACCACACTCCAGCTATAAACCCCGAAAATGTAGCTCATAATGTACAGGAGTCAAAAAACTAGTTAGTAGGGAAAGTTCGAACAATGAGTTAAGGAAGGGCGAACTTTCCCGGTTACCTAAAATTGTGTCCAACAAAAATTCACATGAATTATCTGCTAAATTAAATCATACTTGGCAAAAGAAAAATTCGGAAAATATCAGTTCATTGCCCAGCTTAGAAATAGATTTTGGCAAGAATATATCATTAAATGTATTATTAGATACTGGTAGTAGTATAAATATAATAAGTGATAGACTGTATAAACTATTATTAGAGAATAAGATTGTAAAGTGTTACCAGTTATCTAACCTGAACATGTATGAGTGCTGAAAATAAAAAAATGTCCGTAATCGGCAGTGTAAATATAAAAAATAAAAATAGATATGTTCACCTGGAAAGTGGAATTTGTTATAGTGAAGGACTTAGCTCAAAAGGCAATTTTAGGAGCGAACTTTATAAAACATTCTGGTTTGTTAATGGACTTGAAAAATAATTGTTGTCGATTTTGACTTTAATATAGAAAAGTGTATAAAATTTGTGCAAAATATTACAGTAGCGTGTATGAACACCAATCACACTTATAAAATAGGATGCGAAGAGGCCAGTAATGAAATAATAAAAATTATAAAGGAATTTTCCAACGGTATTTACCGACAAAATTGGTAAAACTCTAGATTATGAGTATAAATTAAAAGTTAAAGATCATGAACCCGTAAAACTTAGACCATATCCATTGAATCCACCTAAACAATTAAAAATAAAAAAAATTATTGACGAATTATTGGAACAGGACATTAATTCAACCAAGTGTGAGTCAGTACTCGAGTCCAGCCTTTTTAGTAGGTAAGGAAGATGGAAAATCGGAAAGATTAGTAGTTAATTACAAGGAGTTAAACAAGAAGTTGGAAGGAGTGAGTTATCCTATAGGCGACATGCACGAACTATATTACCATTTGAAGGGAAACAATTATTACTCAGTAATAGACTTAACCAAAAGTTTTTATCAAATAAGTTTTAGCGAAGGAAAGCCAGGAGTTAACTACGTTCTCGGTACCTTTCGGAAGTTACAGCTTTAAACGAATTCCTTTTGGATTATTAATTGGAAGTGGGGTATTGTCGTCATATATGAATAAAATCTTAGGAGAATTGAGATTTACTTGCACTCTCGCCTTTTGGGACGATATTATTGTGTATTCGAAGACATTGGAGGAACATTATATGCATTTGAAACAAGTGTTAGAGTGTTTAAAGAAAAATAATCTTACTGTGAATCCGGAGGAAAGTAAAAATTTTGTTATAATGAAATTAAATTTCTGGGACATTTGGTTTCCAAAGACACTATAAGAATGGACCCTGACCGTACACGGACGTTATTAGAATCTCCGAGCCCCGGGACAAGAAAGGTATTGCGAGATTCATAGGGATGACTAGTTATTTCTCTAAATTTATTCCAAATTATGGCGGAAATAGCTCATCCACTTCAATGAAATGAGGAAGAAGTCGTCCAAATTTGTGTGGGACCAAAAATGTCAGGAATCGTTTCGATAAACTGAAACGAGCGGTTACCCGTCCCCCCCGTGTTAGCCCATCCCTGACTTCAACAAGGAGTTCACAGTCCAATGCGACGCGAGTGATAAGGCCCTCGGTTCCTGTTTATTACAGGAAGCGGACAATGGACATTTAAAACCGGTGGCCTATTATTCGAGAAAATTTAACGAAAGTGAGGTGAAACTTACTACCTATCAAAAGGAAGCTTTGGCAGTTGTCTGTTCAATAAATAAATTCCGTAATTTTCCTAGAAATGAGACCATTCAACTTAGTGACCGACAACTCAGCATTGGCTTGGGTATTGTCCCACTTTCGTAAGTTAGGAAAATTAGGGCGCTGGGTGGAGGTTATATTGTCCTCTACCATTTAAAATTACGCATGTTAAAGGTAATCAGAACCCAGTAGCGGACTATTTATCTAGATTATTTCAAGATAGTGAAGTTGACAACAATGTGTTACATGAACTAGAAAAATTAGTGAATAAGGACAAGATGAACGATAACTCTTTAAAAATGAACAATGAAACTGTAAATAATAAGGACTTAGTAAATAAGAGAGGAAACAGTGTCTATAACTTAAATAGTATAAGTACGATGCCTTTTAGCTTTATGGACTTAAAAAAACGCATCAGAAGCAGGATGTAAATATAACTAAAATTATGGAGGGTGTATTGAACTATACCAATAGTGATGTTTACAGTGTGGAAAAAGGGGTGTTATTTTATGTGAACAATAAAAACAATTCTAAAAGGATCTATTTACCTGAGCACTTATTCAAGGTCGTATACGAGTATTATCACAACTCATTGTCTGGCTGTCACTTCGGCATTTTAAAAACACAACAGAAAATAAATGAAAGGTTTTATCACCCTAAACTAAAATGATTATGTGAAAAATAATGTAAAATGTTGTGAAGTGTGTTTGAAAGCAAAAAGTAGCAACTGGAGGGACCAAGGACCTTTTGAACAGCAATCTGAGCAGTCGTCCAATGCAGAAGTTATATATGGATATTTATGGGCCATTACCTGCATCTTCCAATCGAATGCAATACATCCTGATAGCAGTAGATGACTTCACCAAATATAATTGGATAATGCCACTCAGGAAATGCACCTCAGGTAATGTAATTAATGCATTAGAAAATAATATTTTCAAAACTTTTTCTTTGCCTGAAGAATTCGTGACGGATAATGGAACATATTTTGTCAGCGAGGAATTCAAAAATTATTTGTTTAATTTGGGCATAAAACAAAGGACCATAATACCTTATACTCCTCAAGGAAATAAAAGTGAAAGGCAAATTCGAAATTTAAATCAAATTCTGACAGCTTATTATCCATGACTGTAAAAAGAATTGGGACAAAGGATTTGTACCATGTGCAAATGGCCCTAAATACTTGTCACAATGAAAGCATAAAGTCGTCTGCATTTGAATTGATGTTCAGTTTCAAAGCAAATGATGGTTTGTCACTAAAGTGGCAAATTAAAGATATTTGTGATGAAAAATGGAGCAAAGATAAGAATGCAAAGATGGTTGAAGCTATTCAAAATTTAAAAAGACATAATGAGCTGAATTCGAGAAGAAACCGATTACAACCGAAATCACAGGCAATTAAAAATGTATGATGTAGTCTATTGTAGAATTACAAATCAGCGATAAAAGCTAGATCTGAAATATGAAAGGACCATTCAGAATAATTTCAATTATTAGCTCCAAACTCATATGTGGTTCAAAATTTAAAAGAATTGAATGAATTCCGTAGAATACACTTGCAGGATGTTGAAACCCACTGGGGAAAGAAGAATGCATATTTAAATATAACAAAAAACAATATAATTACCGAGGGGTAAATAATTTGAATTACAAAATAAAAAAAAAGAACTGATTAAAAATTATGACGAATTAAATTAGTTGTAAGAATGAAGAAAAACTATATTGGATGTACGCTGTATGTATGTATGTTTGATTTGAGAAATTTCAGTGACAAGGAAGATTAAATTAAAATATATTGAACAATTGAGGAAATTCTACAGCCCTGTTTAAATTGTAAATATTAACTTGAATTGTAATGTTGTAAAAATGTATTTTAAACTTGAAGAAACCTCAAGAGGAATAAAAAAGTTTTATGATTTAGATAAAAGGGCACAGGTGAAGTACACAGTTGCGATAACTACATGGTTTGGGAGAGGAGGAGTGTATTAAACCAATTCAGTATTTATTTTTCTGAATAATGCACAAATCCGAAACTCATGGTCCGTAATTAATCTTATTAAGATGTGTTATTTATGTTTTGTATGTAAATTAATAATTAACAGGAATGTTGGAATATTAATTTAAACTTGTTAGTTTGATAAAAATTTATGCCAAGGAGGAGGGGAACAGAAGGAAAAAGACTGTTATTTCTATGATAAAGAATGGTATAGGTAAAAATAAATAAAATAAGAACTGACACCCCCGTCTGGGGATATGTTTTAATTCTATATGAAGCTGCATCAACCAGTGAATGGGCGAGCCAACACACACAGCCGTGCAGGGCAAAGGTTCCAGGGACGACCCAACTGATAACAGACCGGACTGCTATAAACATCCCACAACAACAATCACCGTCTTCCTCGTTCGAACCCATTGTGGAAGGATTATCTGGATGGACTATCTTTATGGTAGGACTTAGAAATTGTAAAAAAGGTAGGTGGCAATTGGACTCTTAATACTTGCCGTAGTTTAGGTCAAGGTTTCTATTGGGGAACTTAATTGTTTAAGTTTTCAAAAACAATCTAATAATGTATGGACTCTTTTAAAAAGAATTTATAATAATTAACGCTTGGTTAAAATAACTTGACAACTTGTATGCTGCCACTTCTTACAACTATTATCAAAAATAAATTAAAACAAATAGTATAAATAAAAAAAAAAATGATTTTTTGTAGATTTTATGATGCATGTAAGGCTAGGTGGAAATACAATTTCTAAAGGATGTGAGATAAATTTTTTTAGACTTAAGTATTAAACTTGGCAGATACCAAGCGCTTTAAGGGGGGGTGTGTATACCAATTACATGGTATAATTTAGATAAAAATAAAAAAATTAATAAATAAAATTTTATTTTAGAATTGTAAATGGATAGGGAATAAAAAATAGTAAATTTATATTGTAATCCAGCGGCAGGCACGACGCGCTTGGAATCTGGTCTAGACCTGACTTGATGGCAGGTGAAATGCTAAACAATAGTCTACAGTGGACTCAATCTTTTGTTAGGCGGCGAACCTGCGTTGAGAGTGATTCAAACAGGCCTGCAGGAACAGGAGCGTAGTCGGTGCAGGCCAAGAAAACACGCTCTGCTTCCATTCCGAGTTGAGAAGCGATAGAGTAAAGTCTTTAGTGCGAGTTTAAAAGTAGTGTCGGGCGTAGGATCCGTTGGTATAGATTATTTTAATACCAAACTCCAAGACCTTCACGACCAAAGAGCTAAGTACTTTTGACTGAATTATTAAAATTTTTCTAAATTTGAAATTTGAAAATTTAAGAAGTGAATTAATTTGAAATTGGAATTGAAATTTGAAATTAACGATCAAATTCTGTTGAGCTGTGGACTAATATATATCTAAATTGTAAAGGAGTTATTTATTTAAAGTCAAACGTAAAAATTTAATTGAAATTGTAGGGATTCTAGTTAAAATTAAGAGCTGCAGGTGCTGCACCATATCCTGTAGGAACTTGTGAAAAATTCCTGTTGAGAAATGTTTAGATTTGTTGAGAATTTTATTTTAAAGAAGTTTATAATTTTTATTTTATTAGTTTTGAGAAGAAGCCTATTTATTTTATTTTCATACAAATTTGTTCAAGATTATTATTTTATTTTATATTTTATACACACGTATTTGGAGGACAGTGAGTCCATGTTAAATCGAAAGTGCCTTGCCTAAGGAAGTAGTAATTTTAAACTATTGTGCAAAACATTTCATTGGTGGAATACAAGGTTAATAATTGAAATTTGGATTGATTTAATAAACCTGAATATTTCTAAAAAGGTGCAGTTTTAATTTCCACCAGTATCTACTTAAATCTTATGAGTTCGAGAATATTTAAGGTCATCATAATAAAAACAAAAAATTTTGTATATTAAGATTTAGTATAATTACATTGTTACTAAAAGAATATTTTGGATTAATTGTTATAAAACAAAAAGGACGCGTCTGGCTTAATCGTTGAGCGAGAAAGTTGGTTTTATCGTGGCAAGTGAACAGTTTATTATCCGCACTAGACATTGTCAGTGTATAAGTGTCAATACGTCATTTATGTGTGATAATTGACAATTTCCCTGATTTATTGGTTCACTTTTTTCAGCAGCAAAATCATGGTTTGCTCTACAATAATTCTGGTATTTAAGTTATTTATATTGTCAGTAGTATATGTAAATTATGTTACCAGTTACGTAAATAATAATATTTTACATCACACACACACAGTTCTAATGCAACTTTACTGAATTCTGGAAGCTGTATGAAATATTAATTACTTTGATAGTCTAGTCCTTGTATTACATGGATCTGTCATTTTTTTAATGGGTGAGAAAATTATTCATTCGTATATTATTCTTTAAATATTTAAACTCAATTAATATAACTAATTGTACTAACCACTCATTGCTATGTGTTTATAAAGACAATGATGATTAACCCATTAAAAGTAAAATATGACTTAAAAAAGTCCATATTGTTTTTTGACTGTTACTGTCAAAATAAAATTTTATTGTGCATGTATCATTCTCAATCAACAGGAACTTCTCTATTCATGCTGTGTGATACATTTGAGCTTTGTAATAATAATTCATAAATTTGTGTTCATATAACTTGAATCAGCCGAAAATTGGTCTATTTGGCCGTGAAAGCACGAGGAATACTTTGTGGCAAAGAAAAACACTCATCCTCAAGAACCTGAGTGTTTATAAACAATACTGTAAAAGTTATTTATTGACACATCTTTATTGTTTATCTTCGGCCCTGTCGTGTTTGTACACGTATACAGTGTTGGTAGGAGTGTAACTGTATCAGATACATTCAACTCATTGCCACTTTAGAATATTGCTGTGTACAGGATATTTATATTGTCCATTTACATTTCCAGTCAAAAGTCGCAAGAATAGCAGAAAATACATTCTTCTCAAAATGTGTTTCTGTTATGATTTTCCGTGCATTTGAATCTTTAGTGAAATTGTAAAGCGAATATAACTAGATCTACAAAGTTTCACATTCAAATGTTATTTTACCTACAGGGCTGAACAAATGAGTACATTAACTCATTGCTGCTATCTTTATGCTTCAAGTAAGTAAATGCTTTTTAATTTTAGTAAGTAAAATATTATGTGTTCTGAAATAATTCTTGGACAATACGTTTTCTTAAAGTAGCGCAGCAATTTTAAATTCCTATAAATACCGTCTGAGAATACCTCCAAATGTAAATTTATTTTTTTGTTTCAAACAAATACTTGTCACAAAACTAGAGAAAATCTAAACTGTTATGACAGCAAGAGTAAAAATGCTTCAGGGATAACATCTCACTGGACCTTTATGGAAAAGATAATTTGTTTAAGAGGACCTTCATACTTCTGTAAGATTATAATAATCATTTTAAAAAGATAAATATAATTTAAAATTGAAAGTTAACTTTCAATTAGCATAATATTGTTACCTAATTCGTGTGAGTTATTTGAAACCATGCAACTACATTTATTGATTAAACTATTAAAAATATGAAGTGATAATTTCATGGATTTTACATACTTGTAACTTTATAACTCTTGAGTGAAAAATAATTTTGCCCATATCATTGCGCCCTAGGACTTTGCCCCCTTTGATCCGATTGGTCACAAAAACGATCTTTATCCTACGTTTTTACTTTTGGAATATAATATCCCTGTTCTTGTAAAGTTCCGTTGAAATAACAGCCGTAATTGTTGCAATAAATTGATTCTTAGATAAATATGTATTGGATACACAGATAAATTAATGACAAGTCTATATAACAAAATATTCAACCAATTTTATTAACAGAAATGTATGTTATGATGGAATCTATTACGCGGTTGATGCACTGAACATACTACAGTTCAAACTGCCCGAGGAGATATAAACGTAAGGATCCATTAAAAACGAATGAGAACGTTCTGCACACCGCAGTTGGTAGATATTTCATTTATTTCATTTGTGACATTTCCTTGTGTTCTCTGCATGTTCCCTCACTTTTACTTTTATGTAAGACAGCAAATTTAAAGGTCGTGAAACTGTATAATGTTTATTTAAAGAAATAAAACCTCGAATTAAAATAAAAGCCTTTGAAATTCAGTCATACAATTTTCAACTCTAAGGTAATCAAACGTTTAGTCGTACATTAATGATACAATATTAACTGATGATCTTAACCACCTGACGGTAAGACGTCACCTCTTGTTAATGTATTGGAGAGTGTGGGACGACAACATCCATACATCATGTAGGCTACAACATACATCACACACATCAGAGCCCCGGAGAGTAGACTACTGTACACTGAACACGGTACATCTCAACAGATATCTCTACTAAAGGATATTTCTCTCCATCTTGGTGGTGTATGGCAGATTCCACAAAACTGTTGTTCAAGTTTACCTTATGCCTCAATATCAATACAAATACAGTATTCATGATTCAATTTAATTACAATGGTTTAAATGTTCTTAAGATGTTTATTATTATAGATTGTGTTCCTTTTATTCAAACAGAGCTTTTGTTTAGATCATTTGTTCCATTCCTAACTCCGTATTCTATAGAGACTCGATTGTATGAGCTCTATTAACTTTACTCTACTTCATCAATGGTTACGGCCAGAGCCATCATCATACAAGATTACAGGGACATTAGTCGCTGTTTCATCTTCCGTGTATATACATACCTAACTCCATATTCTACAGAGACTATATTGTATGAGCTCTATTAACGTTTACTCTACTTCATCAATGGTTACGACCAGAGCCATCAGCATACAAGGTTAAACGCCAATCGCCAATTAGTTTGCTGTTCATCTCCGTGTATATCCCATACCTACCTTCATATTCTACACAGGTTCGATTTTACGCGCTAAATCAGCTCTACTCTATCTAGTTCATCAATGAATGTGCCCAGAGCCATCTGCAAACAAAGTTAGACTACATTAGGCGCTGTTCTCCCTGTTTATCTCCTCTTTTATATTCTACACAGTTTCGATGGTACGTGCGGTTACTTGGATATAGCCTTTAAAACAGATAATTTGGAGTTTGTTTTAAACCAAGTGACAAAGGGTATTTTTTTAAGTTTTGTATGTTTTTACCGTCAGAAAGCTTTTGACACAATATTTAGAAAGTCCAATAAATAGAATATATTTTCACTAAACTTATTGTTTAGACTCTAAAGTATTAGTGTAAAGTTACAGGGTGTAGTAATTGGTTTTTATAAACCATGATCCACCTTGTCTTACTTTAAAACAAAACACAACAATATTTCTATATATTTTATCCTATATAAAATGAAAAAATTTTATTCAACAATGTTACGATCTAGAACTATGTCTCTCACACCTAATGTTGAATTACCACAAATGTCCTTAAAGAAATAAATGCAATAATTTCATTAATGTTTATGGCCAGTGTTTTCGATTAAGTGTATTTTTATTGATTCTAGCTTTGAGTTTTTTTTGGTGTCAACAATTGATAAGCTGCTTGTAAATGGATGTTAAAATTAATCACTTAAAGACAGAATCAAACTCCCGTAGTAGAAAAGAGAAACTGAAATAACATAAATAAATCCAAGTAGCAAATTCGCTTCTTTATTTTTCAGAATTTTGGTTTCAAAAACTTTTTTAAATTAGCAGCAAATCAGTCAGAACGATTAATTTTCTTGTTCTGTAACTTTTAGATCATAATTGGAAATGCTAGAGAACCTACAGGATTATCCACCTTTTATAGATATGAAAATTATTCATGGAATCTATCAAAACAAGATTACTAAGTTAAGTCGGTCAAAATGTAGACGCATCGTGCGAATGTCTGCTACTTTTATACCATATTTAGTAGTATTTGAATTTTTTATCAATCAATATATATATATATATATATATATATATATATATATATATATAAGTTTCTGTGCTTAAATAACAGAAAACCAAATAAGTCCTAATAAAGTGAAATATTTAAGAATCCTAGAATTATTTCGCAATTCTCTGGAACAGTCTGCATGGGTAACTCGTACTCTTTTCTTGCTTAGCATGGTCGTGACAGGAGTCATATTGGTCTCTTTCTCGCCGGTAACATAATTTATGTCCAAATATCGCCTCGGGATGTTACTTTTCCTCTATCTCTTCCGGTCAGAAGATCTTTGTTAAACCTCCAGGAAAATGTCAATATCGTTCCCCGTAGTTGATATCTTCCGTCTAGATACGACCGCAGGGATCATTCATGAAATCACCGACCACCATACTGGAAAATCTCTCAATCTTTTTCATTATTTCGATCCCTTTATCGCATGTCGCATTTTTCTGCTGTAATCTTTGAATTCCAATAATTCAACTCTGGTATAGCAAGAGTTTGTTTGATGAGTGTGACATTAAATTCACTTATTTCCTCAGAGGTTTGACCTAAACCCATTTCATATTTAATAATGTTTTTATCCCTCTTTGCTTTAAGCTTGTTATTCCTTTATATATCGCCATTATTTTACAATTATGATTTATTAGTGAAGCCATGAAATATTATTCTACTGTATTAAGACGGTCATAAAAGGTGTGCTAGCAAAATGCGTTTACTCTATGTGTTCCAATTATGTCCATATATTTATATTACACTCAATTTTCTAACCCCGCTAAAATATAACAGGACTAGATGTAACAGTTATATTTTCATACAAAAATTAACGTCAATACAAAAGTAAAAACCACACAACAAGCACTCAAAATGATTGAATTCCCCTGAAACAAGCTGAAGACACAAGCGGTAATTACTGTGAGGGATGTCAGGACGTGAAGTAAAATTTCCAGTCCCTCCCGCCCGCCTGACTGTCAGAACCGCTCCAATTAAGATGTGTGGGACGGAAACTGATTTTCTTAATCTTCTCACCTTTCTTCGATATCTTTCCTGAAGTCCTCTGTCCTCAGGGGAAGGAAACCACCAGGCTTACAGTTATATTTCCACTGTAGGTTACAGGCAGATTCAAGTTTCAGTATGTAGTGTATTAACGCAATAAATTCAATTCAATCAAAAGGATTCT
>NW_025783990.1:0-27218 GCF_021130785.1 Homalodisca vitripennis
CTTAACGTACAAAAACATTTTAAACTATTTTAAAGATATTCATAAATGGTGGGTTATGAAGGTGTTACGAAGAAATATTATGTATTGAATTTTTTGGAATTGATATTCAGGGACAGGTAATTCAGAGTGTTCACTTTCACGTTTGAGTAACATTAATCTATTGGATGGGAATGCTTTTTCCCTCATAATGCAATAATAGAGTAGAAATGTATCAAGACACGGTGTTAATTGGATGTCATATGTATAGTTGTACTCACAGTTTTACTGTGTCTCATAAACTTAAAACATCATTTTTGCATAAATTTTCTTTTAACTACTCCAAGATTTACTTTCAACATTTTCTATTAGTCTGGAATGTAACAGCTGTTATTTATGCTAACAATTAATAGTCTACAATACATTTTATAGTTGCGATTCATCATCGGTGTTTACGAACCTAGCTTAAAGAATATCTACTATCTGCTCCAGTTTGTTTTTAAATTCATGTTGCATATTTAACTCTTTTTGTTACGCTGTTCGCTTACCAATTCTTACTTACCATTGTACTGGAAATAAATTTGCAATGACCAGAAGGTTTTCTCCAGCATACAAATATCAATAAGCGAAAATTAAAGATTCTTAATTTGATTGATTCTTACTTAAAGATGTAGTACTTCATGCTTGATTTAGTGTCGGTTTGCACTTTGAATGTTTTATGTTTTTAATTATTGCAAATATCATCAAACTTTTAATGTTTATGCAATTTTTAAAGCATTCTCATAATTTATCTCGTTAGTATTACAAGAAATTTTATCTTTTTTATATCTATGGCTTCTTTCAGATGGACTAGTAGAATGTTTGTGAAGTTTGCGAAATCGTTTCTCCCAAACTATCTTACTGATTTTATCACAAGACAATTGAAATGGGGTAAATAAACTTTTAAAATTGTTTGCATCGAAATCTATATTTTTTGAACGTTCTTTAAATTTGGTGTGTTGTGCTTCCATTAGTCTCCACTTATTACATAAAAATTATTCTTTTTCTTGATTAATTTAAGTAATATATTTTGGTTTTTAGTTGTTTTCACTGTAAAACAACTCTTTGAATTCAACACATGTATTTGTGACTGTGTTTAGGAATTCAGGCACGGTATAAAGGTAATTTTTTAAAACTTTTTATTATAGTAGAAATATAAGTATTTTATTAGTGGTTCCTCCTATCCTGTTTTTTGATAGAATTCATAACTTCTTTATAGCTTCGATGTACATACAAGTTGCTTCCAATTGTTTTGAATAACACTTAAATGCAAAATTTGCCTCCTCCAAGCTTACCTAACTATGAAGTGCCTTCATTCAGTTTTTCTCCTCTACTTTGTTCATATAATCATAAATATTATCAAAAGTTTTTGTGGTCCCCAATGGATGTTTTGAATTATGAATATTTCAAATTCGCCTTGTAATCAATATCTATTATTAAGGAGATGGTGTTCTTTATAATAAAGGAGGAATCTATCCACTTTTTATTTCTCGAAAAAACACTTAAAGCCACTAGAACAATATTTTGGTGTTTAACTTCCCAAGACCAAGAACGTTAAATTAAATCTACGTGTACCTTATGCATTCAAGAGACAAAGTAAAAACTTTGCATGAAGATACGATATCCCACAGGGGCTAACATTTGGTTGCACTGGAAGAAATATATATATATATATATATATATAATATATATATATATATATATATATATATATATATATAAGTAGATATGAATATGCCGGTTCTAGACCACTTTTGGGACAGACAGAAAATCAATGTAAAATACTGTCCATTGAACCATAAACAAATCTAATAAAATCTAACAGGAAAGCACGAATGTTTAAATAACCGAATCTTTAGCTGTTTTACTGTTCAATGTTTGCTTCTACATTTATAAGCTGTTTTAATTGAAAAAATCCAAAAATCTTAATAAAAAATCTTTATTCTACAAAGTTAATTTGTAACACAGTCTTTATCTTTAATAGTCTTCTTTCCAGTAACAATCCAAGTGTAATTTTTCATTTTTGTTTAAATTCTTTAATCTTTTTCTCATCCAAAACAGTCAAAAATCTGTTCGGCAAGTGTACTTTACAATCTTCCCAACTCGGCAATTATTGTAAACCCGAATTTATCTTTCATTTTCTCCAAATTCAAGATTCTATATCTCTTTTTTTCTTCCAATTCCACTAATTTCTTATATTCTTTGAATCTTAGTTCACCAACCTTATTCAACTCTTGTAACAGCGCTGCCATTTATTATAGAAAAAATCTTTTAACTAAATTTAGTTAAAAGATTTTTCTATAACAAATAGGTAACAATCTGAAAACATTTGACCAGAAATTGTGCTGATTTGTGTCAAAAATCACTACTTCTCAAAATTTAATTTTACAAATTTTTGCTCTTTAAATAGAACAATCTGAAAACATTTGACCAGAAATTGTGCTGATTTGTGTCAAGTTGTCACAAAAATCACCACTTCTCAAAATTTTAGTTTACAAATTTTTGCTCTTTAAATATGGAGCGGAAAAAGATTAGAGTGCCCATACTGCAAAAAAGACATTTTTGAACATCACTATACTCGTCATTACAATTCGAAAAATCATTTGAAGAACAAAGAAATTTATAATAAAGAAACTAAATTATTTGAGGACTTGGGCTAAAGAGAATCAAATCGATGGTCACGAAAAGATGTACAATATAGAAAAATTGCGTGAATTAAAGAAAAGCTTTAAGGAAGATAAAAAAGATCTCAATCTAATTTAATGATGAAAAAATTCAATCAATCGCTGAAAAATTGTCCTTAGAAACAAACGATAAAACTAAGTCTGAAATGATCGAAGAAATTGATAAAACTCTTAAAGTAAAATCCGAAAATATCATTGATGTAGAAGTTTTATCCTCAATACACGGTCTTTTCAAGCAATACATTTTAACAAACTTGAACGACAATTCCATGTCAATTTACAAATATCTTTCAATTATGCGGTCAGAAATTAAAAAGTTTAATCGAGAAATTTCAAGAAAATGTTAAAAATATGAAGGGCTATCTCTCTTTGGAATGTGAATACGAACGAACTTTAGTGAATGGTGAACCGCAAACATGTCTAATGTATTTTACTATCAAAGCAGACGAAATCTTTGACGTAAACGACTTTATTACTAAGCAATTTTAATAAATTAAACACATCGAGAACAAACGAATAATCCAAATAAAGGTTCCGGATGGACATTTAAAAGTTGTAAACAACTAGTTTTGAGCCTTAACAAACACGAAATGATGATTGCAGGATCATACATCGATTTACCAAAGAATATCAAAGATAAAAAAGCTTGTATAAATATAAAAAAATAGAGATGATTTTTGCTTTATTTACTCAATAAGATGTGCTATTGAAAAACCCGAGACTCATGTTGACAGAGCAAAACAATACGAAAAAATTCGTGAACGATGAGATATTTTCTGGATTCGACTATCCTATGTCTTTAAAAGATTATACAATTATTTGAAAAAAACGAAGCAGCAAAGCAAAGTTTAAGTATCCGAAAATGTCTGTAAATGTCTATACTTTTGATGAAAAACTACACATAGTACCGTTGCAAATTTCAGAAGTTTATGACGCCAAGTTAGAAGTTGATTTATTGTATGTTAAACAAGATGATAAATCCCATTATGTTTTGATAACAGATTTAAGTAGATTAGCGAGTTCACAGATATCAAAAAATGCTCACAAGACGTTCTTGTGTCGAAGATGTTTAAGCCATTTCTACAAATATAGTGCTTTATCAGATCATTTAGAAAATTTGTAAGCAACATGAAGTTTGCAAGCCAATTATGCCGTTTCCGGGTCAAACAACTAAATTTACCAATTACCAAAAGAAATTTAGCCATCCGTACGTTATTTATATGGATTTTGAAAGCATATTAGAGAAGATTCCCACATGCAAAAACAATCCGCAAAAATCGACTACAACCAAGATTCAGAAGCATATTCCTTATGGTTTTACTCTATATTTAGTGGTCTAATGTGACCAATCGTATGTACAAGCCGATATGTTATCGAGCAAAAAAATGAAGAAGAGTTGCCGAACGTTTCCTGCAAAATTGTTTGAAGAACTCAATAAATTATCGAAGTACATAGCTAAAAAAATATAATTCAAAGAACATGAAGCCCATGAAATTGGACTGACGAAGAAGAAATTTCGTATCAAAATTCAAATCTTTGCCACATTTGTGAAGAAATATCGTATCAAGACACTGAAAAAACTTTAGGGTTTTTACCAGATAATTGGAGTTCTGCTTATGATGCATTCAAAAAATGCAGAGATCACTGTCATTTTGACTGGAAAATTTCGAGGTGCAGCTCATAGAATTTGTAATCTGAATTTGAAATTTCCTCAGAATATTCCCGTTTTCTGTCACAATATGTCTAATTACGATACGCATTTGTACATAAAAGAATTGGCAAAAACAATACGGTAATGTTGATTTGATTGCAAACACCGATGAAAAATATATAAATTTATTCTGTAAATTCTGGATATGGCTATGAATTCGAAGGTGATAAGCCAAGAAAATTCCATCAAGTTTTCGTTTGTAGACACGTTCAGATTCATGGCCGTCGTCTATAGAAAAGTTTAGCTAAAAATCTAAAGAAGAGAAGACTTCAAACATACAAATCATTTTATACAAGATGGATCTGAATGAGATAATAGAAAGACAGCCAAATGACGACGACGAGATTTTTAAAATTCTATCTGGAAAAGGAATATTTCCCTATGAATTTATCGACAGTATTGAAAAACTTGATTACACAGAAGAATTGAGAATTCAAGATTTCTATTCACTTTTGACAGACGAGAGCATATCTGAGAAAGATTATCAACACTACTTGAGCGTTTGGAACAAATTAAAAGAGAAAAATCTTGGAAATTACTCTGATTTGTACAATATCCAAGATGTTTTATTGCTTGCTGATATCTTTGAAAATTTTAGGAATATTTGTTTGAATTGCTATAAAGCTCGATCCAGCACACTATCTAACAGCTCCCAGTCTTGCATGGGATGCTATGTTAAAAATTAACTAAAATCGAGCTTCAACTGATACACGATTACGATATGTATTTAATGATCGAAAAAAGGTATTCGCGGAGGCATTTCTCAATGTATTAAACGATATGTGAAAGCAAATAACAAATATTTAAAAGATTTTGATAAGACAAAGCCCGAAAAACTATTTACTCTATCTCGATGCAAAACAACCTTTATGGGTATGGTCTTATGCAAAAACTGCCGTTTAGTGATATCAAGTGGATGGATCCTAAAACGTATACAAAAGAAGAGTGGCAAGAAACAATTTTAGAACTCACTGGCGACGAAGATTATGGCTATATTCTCGAAGTCGATCTTGGATATCCAACAAATTTACACGAACATCACAAGGATTTACCTCTTGCTCCAGAAACATTTTAAAAACAAACTTTGCACAACTCTACTGGATAAAACTGAATACGTTGTTCATTCGAGAAATTTGAAGTTCTATTTGGAACAAGGTATGATTTTGAAACATGTGAATAGAGTTATTGCATTCGATCAGAAGCCTTTTATGAAAGAATACATTGATTTTAAACACAAACATGAGAACCAAAGCTACAAGCGACTTTGAAAAGGACTTTTATAAGCTGATGAACAACTCAGTGTTTGGAAAAAATCTATGGAAAATGTGAGAAACAGATGTGATATTAAGCTTGGAAATGAAGAATTTTCACAATGAAAACAAGCTAAGAAAAACAAATTTCAAATGCTTTAACATCTTTGACGACAACTGTATAGCGAGTCACATGTACAAAACAAAAGGTTAAATTTAACAAACCGATTTACATAGGATTTTCAGTTCTCGACCTCTCAAAATTGCTAATGTACGAGTTTTATTACAAACACAATTAAAGAAGTTTGATCCAGATTTGAATCTGTGTTACATGGATACAGACAGTTATTTTCTAGAATTGAAACGAGATCCTTTTAAAATTATTAAAGAAAATATAGATGACTTTGATACAAGTGATTATCCAAAAGATCATGAATGTTTCACTACTAAAAATAAGAAGGTAATAGGGAAATTCAAAGATGAGTTAAATAGCGAAGTTTTAGAAGAATTTTGTGGTTTAAGGTCTAAGATGTACTCGTACAAATATCTAGATAAAAACCCAGTTTAGGTGTAAAGGAATTAAGAGAAGCGTTGTAAATAAAACAATAAATATCGAAAACTTGAAGAGATGTTTGTTCGAAGATAAAGAAGAATTTAGGGAGATGACAGTCATCAAAAGTTATAAACATGAGTTGACACTGTTACCATAAACAAGCTGGCACTGAACGCTAAAGATGATAAGAGAATTGTCCTAGAAAATAAGATCGATACAGTACCGTATGGCTATAAAACAGATATATTAGTACGAATTTAAAATAAACTTGGAAACTTTGATATGTAAATGGAAGATGATTTAATTCACTGTCACAAGTGTAAAAAGAAAACGAAAAATATAGATTCAAAAATCGTTCAAACTCAAAATGGATTGTATAGAATTTGCTGCAAAATGTTCAAAATGTAAGACAAACAAGAGTAAGTTTATAAAGAATCCAAATCCAAAACCTGTTAAGCAAGAATTGAAGACTAAAGATGAGATAGAGATTGAAGCTCGAGAAATTCATGCACCAGTACGAAAAAAGTTTAAAAAGAGAAAAATTATAACATTAGGAATTGACGATTTATGGGCAGCAGATTTAGTTATAATGTCTAACTATTCGGATCAAAATGATGGATTCAAGTATATGTTAAATGTTATTGATACTTTCTCAAAATATGCTTGGTCAAGAGCTATCAAAAGAAAAAAACGGTAAAGATGTTTTCAAAAGCCTTCGAAGATATAGTAAAAGATGCCATAAGGATCAATCACAAACCTCCTAACCTACTTCCATACAGATAAGGGTTTAGAGTTTTAAAAATAAAGAATTTAACGATGTTTTGAGGAAATACAACATTAAGATTTATTCATACTGAAAACGAAGAGAAATCAAGTATTGTAGAGAGATATAACAGAACTCAAAATGAAAAAATGAAGGTTCTTTTTGAGATTAATAAAAAACTTTAAATGGATCGATATTCTTCAAAAAAATCGTAAACAATTATAACGATACAGTTCACAGCACAATCAAAATGAAACCGAAAGACGTAGATAAGGATGCAGAAAAGGAGTTATTAGAGACCGTTTTCAAGTATGTTCCACCTGAAATTCACACGAAAACTAAATTTAAAGTCAATGATCATGTAAGAATTGTTAGTAAAAAACAAACATTTTCGAACAAATATAAGAACAATTGGTCAAGAGAAATCTTTGTGATTTATCAAATTAATAATACAGATCCTGTAACTTATAGTATAAAAGATTTAAATAATGAAGAAATAACCGGAAAGTTTTATGAATATGAATTGAGAAAGTCAAAGCTGTAATTTTTTCTATATAAATGGAGTCTCAAAAGAAATGTACAAAGTGTCAAGAATTTAAAGATTTAAATGAATTTTATAAAGATAAAAATAGGAAAGATGGAATGCATTATAATTGCAAAGATTGTGAAAGGGAATATCATAAAAGAATTATATGATAAAATAGAAAAATTAACTTTGGAAGATAAAGAATGTCTTAAATGTAAAGAAACTAAAAAAATTTCAGAGTTTAATAGTGATCACTATAGTAGAGATAAGAAAGACTCATATTGTAAAGATTGTGTAAAGAAGAATCACCATAGATTATATTATGAAGATACTCAATGTGAATGTGGAAGAACTATAAAATGGTTAAATAATTATCAAAAACATTTACAAACAAAATATCATAATTCAAGAGTTTAACATTTTCATCGTGTAATAATTTGTTCTATATAAATGGAGTCTCAAAAGAAATGTACAAAGTGTCAAGAAGAGAATAGAAAAGACTGTTATTGTAAGGAATTATACGTTAAAATGAACAAATTAACTTTAGAAGAGAAAAAGTGTTACTTTTGTAAAGAAATTAAAAATATTTCTGAATTTTAATAACTGGCAGTATAGTAAAGATAGAAAAAGATGCTTTTTGCAAAGATTGTGCTAAAAAAATTTTCAGCGAAAGTTATAAAAACGAAATGCCTTGTGAATATGAAAAAAAGAATTCTACAATGGTTACCTAGTTATGCTAAACATTTACAAACAAAATATAATAAATCGAGAGTTTTTAGTAAAATTTAGAAACATTTTCATCGTTGTAATTTAGATATTCTATAAATCAGTCGAGATTCTGCCATATTTGTAGTAAAATGATTTCCGTTGTATAAAATATTCAAAGATTCTTTCATTTGGTTATACAGATTGATAGAATTTTGGTTCGTCATCAATGAACAAAAATCTCTAATTCAGGATATTTTATTTTTAGATGTTTTAATCGGTTTGGTATTTCTCGTTTCTGAGCTCTGATAACGTAATAAGGATATTCCCACATGTGATTCTTCTTATTAACACAAAAACATGGTGTTTTTTCTTATCAAAATCTTTACATACCATATCTCTCTTCATTAATTCCATTCGCAATTCTTTGATTCTCTATTTTCAAGGATTTCATTTGACCTGAAATTTGTAACGGTTTTATTTCATCTTTTAACTGCTTATTTTCGTTTTTGAGTTTGTACTCACCATATTTTCTAATGGAAGGTAATACTTCTTTCGTAACCCAATTTTTAAACAATTTCGCTTCTGGTTTATGCGATCTCAAAATTAAAGAATAAAGTCCAGATTCATTAACGAAAACAGTGTTATTTTGGAAGTTTGAAGGTAAGCTATTTATAGCCCCCCTTATATTTAGATTAAAATAGAAGTTTTTATCATCTTCGTCAACGTTTATTCTGATCGTTTGCATAGTATTTTCATATTCTAGAATTTTTGGCTACGTCTTTAGCCTTAAACCAGATCACATTGTTTTCGTCAACAATCGTAAAGATATGTTTGTTATTGAATTTTAGTTGATTATTGAGTAGGTCTACAACTGACTCCATTTAGATAGAAATAAAATTTAACTAGTAATTTTTATTTCAGTATAAAGTCCAGATTCATTGATAAAAACCGGGTCAGGATGAAGATTGTTAAGGGGTCTATGGGATAGACTCTTGTAATTTATACATTCAAAAGTTGTTTTCTTGAAAATTTGAAGGTAAGAACGATTCGTTTCCCCCCCTTGATTCATCATTCTTTCGACAATCTTAAATATATTGTTGTTTTTACTCTCATTATTTAATAGATTTCCTTCAGAGTCTTGAATAGTCAGAACGATTTTTTGAATTCTTTTAATATTTTTTCTAACTGGAATATAATCGATTTCATTTGGTTTTTCACTGATTTTTGATCCATAAGCAACATTTGGGAAAAAAGTGTACAAAATTTCAGATTCTTTGTGAAGATGTTCGGTATGATTTTTCAAAACTAGGTTCAACGAGATTACAATGTACTTCAATTACATCGAACGGTCTAAATTTTGGCGTTTTATTTCCTAAATATACCTGATTTGGCTCAATAGTTTCTTGAAACAAACCCTAATAAATCTACAATAATTGCTGAAAACATTATTCTTACTGGTGATTTTATTTGAAATTTTATTAGAGAGATAATTTTTTTGCATTTCAAACTTGTTTTCGTCAAAGTTTAAAGATTTATCTGATTGTTTGAATGTTTTCAGATTAATTTTTAAGGGAATTTTTTATTTGATCGAAAGTATAATATCCTTTGTTTAAACCATAATATTTTGTTTACGTTCTTCTCACTAAATCCTATACAATAAGGAGAACTTTCACTAATATTTATTACAAAATTGTCAGAATAAAAACCGCTTAAACCGATAAAATAATTTGATTCTTCCTCTAAGTGTATAGGATGTTCCAAGTTTAAAACTAATTTAGAGCTTTCTGAAGTCAACTTGAACAGCTTCATTTTCGCAAGCGTTGCTTCAAGATGAAAATCTTCTATTTAAATGGAGAAAATTTTTTAAAGCAAAAAAGATCAGATAAAACTTCAAACGTTTGAAGAAAATAAGAAAGATCAACCAATCAGATTGTTAATTGTTGGTTCAAGTGGATGTGGAAAAACAACTTTATTATTGAATTTTATCTACAATAGGTTGATTCCTTATTCCAATTTGTATGTTTTTAGTTAGTAAATCTTTAGAACAGGACGCCTATAAAAAATTACAAGAAAGATTTGAAAACATTGAGAAGAACTTAAGTAAGAAAATATCACATTTTTTATAATGCTTCTGAGGACATAGTTCCGTTAAGCGAATGTAAACCCAATTCCGTTAATCGTTTTTGATGATTGTATTTTGGAAAATCAGGACGTTATTAAGGAATATTTCGTAATGTCTCGTCACAAAAATATCTCTTGTATCTATCTTTCCCCAATGCTTTTCAAAGGTTGATAAACAAGTTATAAGAAATAACCTGAATATGTTGTGTGTTTTTAAGCAAGACGATCACTATTCGAGAAAGATTTACAACAATTATGTGGGTTCTGATATGAGTTTTAAACCACTTTATTGAGTTATGTGATAAAATTTGGAAGGAAGACTACGGATTTTTAACTATTAATCTAACTTTGAAGCCTAAAAGTGGTAAATATTTGAATAAATTTTCCAATATAAACGTGTGATAATCTAGTTGTTTTCATGTTTTTACGTTCACGTTTTACGTTTTCGTGTTCTCGTTTTTACGTTCCACGTTCACGTTCATGTTTCACGTTCATGTTTCACGTTCATGTTTTCACGTTTCGTGTTTACGTTTCACGTTCATGTTTTACGTTCGTGTTTACGTTTCACGTTCGTGTTTCACGTTCGTGTTTTACGTTTCACGTTCGTGTTTCACGTTCGTGTTTCATGTTCCACGTTCACGTTTTTACGTTCCACGTTCACGTTTTTTACGTTTCCACGTTTCAAAATTTTTCCTAAATAAATGGCGAAACGTAACTTCTGAAGAAGCGAAAAAACTTGATCAAATAGAAAAGAAATTAATCAAAGAATTTAAAGAACAGATTCGAATTGATGAAAAAGAACAAGAATTTATTCAAAAAATTAATCAACCTGTAACTTCTGCAATAAAAAATGTTGAGGGCAAAATTGAAAAAGTTTTAAGCGATAATCAAAATTTAATGAATTTTGGTTCCAGTTGTACGACAATTTGCTGATATTTCGATACCAGAATCTGAGTTTGAATTGCCAAAAATTACCATCTTCAACACCATTTAGACCTCGAATCATTGAAGACTCTACCATAGTTGAACCAATAAGTCCTGGAACAACGGATATAATAATTGGTGAAATTGGTAAAAAATTTCTTCCTAGAGCAAAGGATGATAAATTTGGTTTGTATTGGGACAGAAAAAAGAAAAGTTTTATGATTGGAAATTTGCCCGTGAATTTTGAGCATAATGATATCATTATTAATGAAAAAAACATATGAAGGAACTCAAGGTTTATGGAGATTATTAACAGGCACTGATGTTCCAAAAGACGGTTTATATTCTGAAGAAGACTTGAAAAAGTATAACTGAAATTTTATGGAAATCTGATTCAATTTACAAAAAATAATGATCCATCAACTAAGAAACCAAAGTCAAGTAAAGGTAAAAAATATCTCAATTTGATTAAACCAATTTGGGAAAAAAGAATCGAAGGATCAGGTGTGAGAAAATACAGTGATAATAAGATTGAATACAGATATATCGACGATTTGACAAAACTCGATGGAATTATTAATTATATTTATGCTCAAGAGAAGGCTGGAAACAACAATTTTTTGAACGAAAAGAAAGCGATTAAAGATTTTATTTCGAACAAACTTGATGAAATGATTGAAAAACCTGATGGAATTAAATATTTAAAACGAGTTTTGCCGGCAATAAGTTCATCTATGATTGAAGGTAGCGGACTTTTGAATGATTTTAATCAACAATTTACCTTTTTGAATTACACGTACCAACTTATCAGTATCTGGGGCGTGGCACAAAACTCGAAAAAAGACTAAAAAGAGGAGATACTGGTATAAATAAATTAGATCAAGCTGCTATGGAACACGATATTTTTTATGCAAAACATAGAGACACAAATTCCAGACATATCGCAGATAAAGTTTTGCAAGATAAGGCAATGGATAGATTTTTATCAAAAGATGCTAGTTTAGGTGAAAGATTTGTTGCGCTTCCAACAGCTGGAGCAATGTTTTTGAAGAGAAAACTAGGAATGGGAATCGAAGAGAACTTGAAATTTTAACTATATAAATGGAGGTGAACGTAAATTTCAGCAAAAATCAGAAAGAAAAAATAAAATCCGCTTTTAAGAAGAAAATACCCGTTAGTATTCAATTTAAAATAGATCAACTAAAAAATGGCGAAGATAAGATATTTTTAACAAATAGACAATACAATAAACTCGAAAAACATAAGAAAAACGATAAAGGTGTCAGAATAGAATTTTCTTATAATCAGTTGAAAGAACTTAAAAATGGTGGACTTTTGAAAGATTTATTAGATTTTGGAGAAAATATTCCAGTTGTTAAAAATGTTGTTCCTTATGTTCGTAAAGCTGCTCCAATCGTTAAAAAGGATGTGATTCCTATTGTTCGAAACATTTTAAATTGGTTAGATAAAGAGTTGGAAGATGTTACAGGATCTGGATTAGATGAAAAAACTTTGAATTACGTGAAATCAAACATTGAAAAAAAAAATTAAACCTTTAACATTCGGGGAATTGGAAGAAATCTGCAAAAATATTAAACATTTTAGAGGAATCTTCATGAGAGATACATTTACCTGAAAAAGTTAAGAAATTTGAATGTGGAATTGTGAATTTAGACTCGATTATGCGAAGTGGAACACATTGGATTTGTTATTATAAAAATGATAAGAATGCATATTATTTTGATTCGTATGGAAGAATTGAGGACAAACCACCTATAGAATTGATTAAATATTTGAAAAAATCAAGCGTTTATTATAACGATTCTCAAATTCAAGACTACAAAGATCCCCCAATTTGTGGTCATTTATGTGTTTTTGTGTTGAATGAACTGAGTAATGGTAAAGATTTTAAAGAAGTTGTTAACAAATTATTGCTTAATAAATATGGATTCACAAAATATTTTTGACGTATTTGGTACACAAATTATTCAAAATGTAGATAATAGTTTCAATTTTGATAGTTTGAGAAATGAGTTTGATAACAAGTTAGAAAATTTATTACAAAACCTTCCAGATTCAGATATGTTTGCTGTCGAGATTGAAGATTTTAAAGCAGAATATGATAACAAACTTGCAAATTTCATGAGTTCAAATGAAGTTGCTGATAAAATAAAAACATTGGAAAAAGAAGTTGATGATGGTGTAAAAAAATTATTTACCAATTTAATGTCTCATATCGAAAAAGCTGATAAAATTACTGAAGCGATCAAAGTTGAAAAGAATTATGTTAGCTTGGCTAATAAGAAAAGAATTGTCGGTGTTCGACCTGGTATTGACAAACATGATGTTGTTGTTAAAGAACAAATTTTAAAACCTCTAAAATTATCAGAAAACATCGATATTGTTGATTTACATGATCCGAATGTTAAAAATGCCTTAGATTTTAAAGGAAAAAGAATTAGCGGTGTTAGTAAAGGAATTAATCCATTTGATGTTGTTGTAATGATTCAATTAGAAGATCCTATTAAAATGTTTAATGAACTAAAACAAAATTATGAGAATCATAAACAGCATGTTAAAGATTTTACAACAGAAGTCTATGAAAAACTTGATGAAAGAAGTAAAAGATCAGTAGACGATGTTGGTGAATTACTTGATAAAGTAAATAAACTAGAAGAAAACTTTAATACATATAAAAATGATGTTAATGTATTAGTTGGTGAAGTAATTAACAAAATTCTGGAAGATTTTTATACACATTTCAATGAGGAAGTAAACTTTTTTAAAGATTTTGATACACGTTTCAATGAGAAAATAACACATAATAATGAATTATTACTTAAAAGTATAGATGATCGATACTCTTTATATCTCGATAAAGTAAATAAACTAGAAGAAAACTTTAATAAATTTAAAGAAGATGTCGATAAAACTTTTGAAAACATCGACAACAGATTTAATGGAGTAGGTGGTTACGATGACTAATTTTTCCTTATATAAATGGCGCTCATATACTGTGTGAGGTGCAAAGAGAAAACTGCCACAAACGATATAAAAATACTATGCAAACATTAACGGAGTTAAGAGAATTTTCTGGAAAATGTGCTGAATGTAACTCA
Organism: Homalodisca vitripennis; assembly: GCF_021130785.1. Lineage (NCBI taxonomy): Eukaryota > Metazoa > Arthropoda > Insecta > Hemiptera > Cicadellidae > Homalodisca > Homalodisca vitripennis. The sequence goes on from NW_025783990.1 coordinate 14,375, forward strand.
AAAAAGAGCCAATTTATAAAAACTTGATTTTGAAATTTTTTCTTAATAAATAGAGATGGCGGGACATTACAGTGCTTTCGATCTTTTTATCATGCAACACGAAAGAGATTTGAAAAAAGAACATTGGGATGACATTTCTCAAAAATATGAATTATCCGAAGATATGATGAGATTATACGTAAACAAATTGAATTGGTATAACATTGCTAAATATCAAACTTTATCATCAGAGTTCATTCAAGAAAATATACATTATCAATTAAAAGATCATATGTCTGTTCTTTGTCTCTATCAACACTTGAGTATAAAGTTTTTGGATGAAAATAAAGATACAGTTGATTGGAACAATATTATAGATAGCGGTTACTATCCTGTGCAGATTTTATTGAAATATGTGACCGAGATCGCAAAATTTAAGGAAGAGAATCCTGAATATGACGAAGTAGATCATTAAAAATGACTCTAATCTTTTTAATTATTTTACTAAAATTTATATCTTTTCTTATAAAAACGTACATTAGGATCGATGAAAAAATGATACATGATGTTTAAAATTTCTAAATTTTCTCTTATTAAATGGCGGACTACAGAAAATATGCTAGTGATATTGAAAGGGCGGAGTTTTTAAAAATTTCTATCCAATTAGTAAACAACATTTGAATGAACCGAATAAAAGAACTGAGTTTAATATTGATTTTGGAGATAATTTTTGCTCGTCTAACTTCCAGTTTTATATTTCTTTCTGGAACTTTAACAAAACAAGATGGTCAAGCATATCTTGGAACTGATAATGTTAGATTAATCGATAATTTTATACCGTTTTTATTTTCTAAGATTGAAGTAAGAAAACACAATAAATTGATAGAAGAAGTCGAAAACTGTGGCCAATTAAGCACAATTAAAGGAACTATTTCGTATTCAAAAAGTGATGTTATTTCTCAAACTTCTAATGGCTTTTGAATCAGATTTTAAATTTGGTGTTTTTGAAGCAGCTGGAAATTTATCTCATTTTGGATTAGGATTTTTTGAAAATGTTACTATTCCGATCTATAAAGGAGGATTTTATCTAAGTTTTATAAGAGCAGAAGACGATGATGTGATTCTGAAGACTTGCAACTGGAAATGTTATGCCTGTTGATGGAAAAATAACAATTACAGATTTTTTTATTAGAGTTCCAATGACGATTGATTATAAAAATCACGAGTAAAATAAGGTTGATTGATGAAATTACAAAAAGTCAAAACATTATGTTTAATTTTCTAGATTGGCAATGTATTGAACAAAAAGGTTATTTCCGGAACAACTTATTCGTTCGATATCACAAATATTTATAGAAATATCTTCAATCCCAAGTTCGTTATCATAGGTTTTTCAAACAGATAGACAGAATAATCAAGAAAAAAATCCTTCAAAGTTTGATAGTTTGGATGTAAAAAATATCAGAGTAAAATTGAACGGTTCTTATTATCCAGATGAATTACAAAATTTAAACATTTCCGGAGGTCTTTTCAGAATCATGTATCAGATGTATCAAGATTTTAAGAAAGTTTACTGTAATAATAAGGAAATGTATTACAATCCTAAAGAATTTTTAGCGAATAGACCTATTTATGTCATTGATACAACAAAGAGTTTGACAAATATTTCTGGTTTCAAAGAACGATATAATTATCAATATGGATTTTCAAAAAGCTGTTACAAACGCGATTTTGTTATGTTGTTGTTGTCTCTGAGAAATTTTTAGCCTATGATGTGATTAAGAACGATATTAGAGAAAATTCAGTAAAAATCGCGTTATTCGTCGGATAGTTTTAAAACTTTACAGAATTGTTAAAGACATTGATAAAAGTTTACATTTTAAATTGCATTAAAAAATTTTGAAAAATAGGGATGATATTAGGAAAAAAACTATTTCAAGGTCATGGACCGGAAGTGGTGATTTTAAAAAAATACTTTAATATTTACTGATCCTATATACCAAATTTCATCAAAAAAGCTCCAATAGTTCTCGAGATATAAGAGTTTAAAGATAAGGGATGATTGGGGTAGATTTTGAAAATTTTGTTATTTTCATGAAATTTTAAGTTGAACTCGCTTGTTTTTTGAAGTTTCAGATTTTTTCCGATAAAAATTTTTTATTTTTCTTTGAATATTAAGAAATAGGGGATGATTTCACCCTTATGGATAAGTTAAGTCGAAAGAGTATTTTACTATATGTGTACCAAATTTCATTAAAATCGGTTGAGTGGTTTTTTAACAACAAGGTTTGAAATAAATATTGATATTCACTTATTTAATATACATTGGAAACTATAACAGTTCTAATATCGATTGTAACCATCGATTTTTATTATCGATAAAACTTCGATATTCATAATCGTTTATCGCACGGAAAAAATTTTCATCATGGGCGTTGGCCACGTATAGTCAGTCATGCTTGATCCTCCTCTATTTTAACGAAAATTTAACAAGATATATCATCAATTAGAAGATTCTAATGTATTTGCAAGTTGAAGAAAGAAGATATAGACTTTATATGAAGTAAGAAGATTGTGTGATGTTCTGTGTTTCTTGTTAAAAGTGAAGTGAAGTGTTCCACTGGGCGTTGCCATTCATAGTGTTATTATATTTTATAAGTTACTTTTATATTTGGGACTCGAAGAAAGACGTTACAAGAAGATTGTGAATTTGTGTAGACATTCTAAAACTGTGATAAAACATTGTGTGAAAATAGTGATGTAAAGTGTTCATTTGTAATACAGAATTAAGTGTTTTTACAGTGATTTCATTGTCTCACACGGCGTGAGAAAAGCAAGGTCATTGTTTGGTGTCACTACTGTCCTTGTACCACACACGGCGTGTGCAAAGCAAGGTCAAGCGTTAGTGACACAAACGCCTCTCACATGTTTCAATAAAATGAGATTCGAGGTCAAGCGTTAGTGGTACAAACGCTCACAGCAGACGTCACAAATCTAGAGTTGATTGAAATAAAACATATGATACCTTTCTTCTTCTCCCATTCCCAATTTCTTAGAAGTTAAGTAGATATCGCAAAAAACACGCACACTAACAACACTCATTTTGTATGTCTTTCATTATATCGTATTGAATTGCTGAATGACAAACGTTTCTCTTTTCTTCGTCAGAATCACACACACACATTTACGAAACAGATATATCTGTTTCGTAAATGTTTTTTTCCATATAATTTATCCCAATCTACAACAAAAGCGTGATCTCTTATAAATTCCTTTTGATAAATCTTGTTGTTTACAAAGACTTGTTAAAAAACTAGCTGTATGCATATTCCTTGGCCAGTATGGATATTGTCTTCTCAACATTTCAACAAATAAACAATGAAATTTAGCATAAAAGCGATGAAAAATGTCAGATTGTTGGTGTTTTAGTTTATTTTGTAAAAAATCGGAATATTTTTCTTATTTTTCTATTATTTAATTTAAAATCTCCTATTACATTTAACATATTTATACTATCTAAGTTGTCTGTAATAAATTGCATTGAACACTTTTTAGTACTTAAAAGTTCTCTGAATTCGTTTTCATTTAAGGATTCGTTTTCACTTAAGGAAAATATCAACATTTGTTTAACATATTTAGGTAATTCAAAGAAGTCTTTATAACTATTTCCTGTGGTAAGTTCTTTAAAATGCTAGAAACTGAAGTGATTTTGGAGAGTTCATGTTGTTTGGTGACTATTTAGTAGAAAAGTTTTTTTATTTAAGAAAAATAAATTTGCTAAATTCATATTATTCTCTTTCATTCCTTCTAAAACTTCAAAAATATACTCTTTCGCTGATGAAAAATCTCGATTTCTTCCGGAATAATCTTTGTAAATCATATACCAAAATATCCTAAATAGTTGAATAATAAAATAAAATCATTTCTCTTTATCTCGGTAGTTGAAATATAAACATAAACATTTGCGCTGAAAAATTTATATCTCGGTTAGACTTAGTTTCCATAATCTCCATTTATAAAAAAATCTTTTTGTTTTAAATGGAAGAGTATAATGCCAACTGTTACAAGTGTTTCTAATAGAGGAGAAATTATCGATAAAAGATATTTAGTTTGTAAGAGGTTGTAATTTTAATTTTGTTAGAAAGACCTAAACCTAAGAAATTTCGAAATAAACTAACACATTTGAATAATCTGCTTATGAAATTACAATACGGAGACAAGAAAGCAAACAAAATTTGTTACAGAATTTAGAAAACAGAATAAAAATTTTTACTTATCTCTTGGAACCATTGACAAAATTATTTTTCCTTTTCAAAGAATACATTAGGTTTGTAGGTATCGATACACACGTTTATTATGAAAAGATATTACCTGTATTTTTTCATTATCTGGATGTTAAATTTGTCTACGATTTTAAGCCAGAAATCCTCGATGATTTTTATAGTACATTTGGAGAGAAATTAAACGAAGAACCTCTTGAAAAGAATGCGGTTTTACTCACATTCTCCCCGACTTCTCGAGTGAAGGTTAGCGAATTTCATTTTTTTCCGTCTTTAAATTTTTTCTATTTAAATGGAGTTCTTGAAAGAGTTAAATGATATTGGAGGAATGTAAGTTTAAAGAGTATAAGAAGTTAAATGAATTGGAAGAAAGGAAGAAACATAGAATCTTGAATTTGGAGAAAATGAAAGATAAATTCGTGGTTTACAATAATTGCCGAGTTTGGAAGATTGTAAAGTACACTTGCCGAACAGATTTTTGACTGTTTTGGATGAAAAAAAGATTAAAGAATTAAACAAAAATGATAAAATTACACTTGATTGTTACTGGAAAGAAGACTATTAAAGATAAAGACTGTGTTTACAATTAACTTTGTAGAATAAAGATTTTTTATTAAGATATTTTTTTTTTGATTTTTTCATTAAAACAGCTTATAAATGTAGAAGCAAACATTGAACAGTAAAACAGCTAAAGATTCGGTTATTTAAACATTCGTGCTTTCCTGTTAGATTTTATTAGATTATGTTTATGGTTCAATGGACAGTATTTTACATTGATTTTCTGTCTGTCCCAAAAGTGGTCTAGAACCGGCATATTCATATCTACTTATATATATTTTGCTATCCTAGAAATAAGAAATGTTATACATATATGTCGAATGCATTCGAGAGATACTGGCGATAGCCTAGGGCGGAAGTAGACGCTTTTTCTACCCACAGTATGCTTTTCATTACCTTCGTATAGATATTCTTAATCGCGACAATTAGGAAAACGCTATTATGGCACTGGAAATATCTTAGACTGGAAAGTAAAAGGCAATGCACGGAAGGTTTTGGCCGAATAGGACTTCTTTATACCTACATACATGGCCCGTATTAAGTAGTTGAAGTCCTGTGCCATCATTTGCTCGTCGCCCCTCGCCACCATTCCTACTCACCCCCTTTCAATTATCCTCAAGACAGTCCGTAGCTTTTCTATAAAGTACAATTACATTTCTTTAATAAACCCACTGTTGGTTCTAAGGTTTTGCATAATTAAATTTAGAAATAAAAGTTTGATTATTTTCAATTAGGTCTATTTTATTCATAAGATTATATACAGCCATAGTAATAATTAGAGAAAATACTTCTTGTATTTAAAATGGCTCTCTTTTAATTTAAAATAAATGACCTTGCGCTTACTTAAGTAAGATCGTGTATATAATAGAATATAATGTATTTATTGCATTTAAGCCTTGTGAGCAATAGCCATTGCCAATTAATATTTCAGTCAAATAATGAATATATTAAGGTTAACAAAAATTGAGAATCAATTAAAATATAATCAGAACAACATTCAGATGAAACTTTTTAAAGAAAAATCACAATAAAATTTATATAAAATAAAAAAAAATTTAAAAATATATTAAATAAGACAGTTGTTGAGTTAATAGTAAAACAAAAACAGGCACTATTACTAGCAAGAAATATAAAACAAATATCAAGGATAAAGATATTTATAGCATAAAATAGATGATTGGCCTATTTTTAAAATTCATAGGCTAGATTAGAGCAAGACTTTTCTTTTTTTTAACGGGCGACTTGTCCACAAGTTCATCAAAACAACTTTCAACAGTTGGGTAGTTTGCGCGTTTCATAAAAATCTGTTGAACGAAACCAGTGTTAAAAATTAAAGTTTTGCATATGGAGTTGTCAAAATTATCAAATGGAGTTACTTTCTGACTAAGGTATGTATCTCAGACCTAGATATCTCAAACCTATGTATGTATATATTTTCTAGATAAGGGCAACAAAGCAAACGCTACTATGGCATGTGAAATATAGTTTATTCGAACAAACAATACTTCTTTGCGCACTACGACTGAAATAAAGCCTATAGAGTAATAATCCAAACACTTTTTTCTACCTTTGTCTGCTTTCAGGGAAGTTATCTCAAAAGAAAAAAGTATTGAAAATTAAAAAATATTTTCAAAACCTAAACTCTAACGTATTATCTTAATGGACCGTAATATTTTATGGATTTTTGAAGGATTTTTTATTTGGATGATTAGCAGAGACCCTCCACTGTACGATGGACTAAAAGTTTCGAAACACCCAAAACTACTACTGTTCAGTGTTGTTTGTCTAAAACAGTCAAGTAAAGCCAAATAAATTTTAGTTTCTGTGTAAAAAATATACTTACGTTTATAGTGTCTAAATTAATTGGATATGTAGATCTTACTTCATGTTTTTATATTCTAAAATAATAGTTAAAGTATAAAAACACTGACATTTTTCATTGGCAGTAGTCGGGTCAGGGTGAGGAGGTGCAAATTGGTGGCATCCTTATTCACTATCTATTAAATTTTGGTCTCCTATCAGGTGAACTTTTTGCCTCGATTATTGCAAAAGTATAACCGAGGCAAAAGAGAGAGAGGTAAGTAGAGTTGAGTTATTGTTTGAACTCAAGAGAATGAGTTCAAAAATATATGCGGTAGAAATTGATTGGGAAATTAAGAAATGTATTTAACAAGAATACTACGGATTGCATTAAAGAGCTGAATCTGATTTGAAGCAAAATGGAAAAAAAGTAGTCGCCATTTTTTCATTAAATATCCACTAATTAAATCCACAACCTAATCTTTGACTTATTGGCTTTGACTCCTGGTGTGGATATAATTAAGCTTAATATAACAGTCATCTATAAACATAAAAATGGATTACTTTATGGTGCAATGCATTTTCTACTATACAAATATTATCAAGACACCTGTTTCCAAATCTTTATTGAAATGTTAATGTGACAAAACTCAAAATACAAATAATTATGAGTTCTAACATTATTGTTTTGAGTGAAACTCGTACAAATATCGTTATAAGATTAAAAACTCTAAAACAAGATGTTTTTGTACAATATTGAGATTTTAGAATAAAAAATATATATAAAAAATATAAAAAAATAAAGGCCAGATCTTATAAAAACAAAAGGACACTTGTCCAGGAAGCAGAGGGAATAGGAAGATGATCTTGTATGATGCAGGGTTGTTTTACATGAATAATTACTTTGGTTGTAAGTTTTGACCATAAGGCTTCGTTTTCGATACTTCAGTATTTTAAGAAAAAGAAACTAATTAAGGTTAAGGGTTGATCTTTTTATGTGTAGTTTAACATCACTATACTCTCCATACAAATGCAAAATTATTTATTTAATCCTGTACAAAACGTAATAAAAACCTCTTAAAAAAATCAAAATGTAGCTTTTTAAAAAACATTGTTTGTCATCTATAAAAGATCATGTAATTTCCTAAAACATGATAAAACAATTTCATTAGTCAAATTTTAAACTTTTTTTAAAACATTTACGTTTATTTAATGAGTTTAACATTGTAAGTATATTGGCAATTTTCCGCTCCCTTGTAACATATTTAGTAATATATATATATATATATATATATATATATATATCGTTTGAACATTTCGATAAGTACGGACTATTAAAGTTTAACAGTTCTTAACAAAGTACAGTGTTTTATTTTGAAACAATAATAGTTAAATGTCCAACACAAAAAAATCATTGAACGCTAGAAGGTTCAATACATTCATGTTTGAAACCAATATAACAACGATTTAATAAATAATACAATGTACAGTACTTAATTACAGACAAGTTAGATCAGAAAAAAATAATGAATTAATTAAAACGTTTTAAAACTTATATGCATACAAGTTTTTGTATCGCATAAACAGAAACTGGTAGGCAACAGTAAGCAGTTTAGGTTACAATCTGCCTAGGCTACAACTGTTGAGATGGCAGTTGTTTAGCCTCATGTTCTCAGCTTACTTTACACTAAACTACGTTTTATACTAAACTAATATTTGTTTTTCGGCACACATTTACGAACAAGCCCAACAGAGGCGGGCCATTTGAGGGCCAAATCAAGTCGGACAGGCATACGCCCCCCCCCAAATATTTTTTTGGTAAGCCACTAATATACAGGGTGAGACAGAACACCTATGTGGTATGTATTTAGCTGATGCACTAACCTTAACACTGTTCTCCCTTACACCAGATTCGACCTTACAAAATCCGATGAAACTACTTTCTACTTTTTTTTAAGGTCCCAATTTGGGAATTATGGTGCTTTTTGAGAAGTTATTAAATTTAGACACGGGTTGTCTTATGCTTCAAGTTAAAACGTTTGTTTATATTGAAAAAACAATTTAGGTTTATACCAAAGTCAATTATCTAAAAGATTTACGAAGTGTACCAACATGTTTTAAAACAGGTCTTTAATATTGAGTACTATGTTTTCCTACATATATAAGGGACAGCGCCATTTTTTGTTTGTCATGTCTCGTAACGCTCTAGACAAAGTACAAATAGCAATAGACACTAGACAAATATCATTATTTGTATATAGTGAATTGTATTTGTCTTAAATCAAGAAACAATGTTATACACTTTGTCTAGAGCGTTACGAGACATCCCAAACAAAAAAAAAAAAAAAAAAAAAAAAACGGCGCTGTTCCTTATTTATATCGCTGGTTATAAAACTTTATTTTACTTTTAATATAATAAAAACTACCAATATATTAAGTCTATAACATTTTTTATTTATTTATATTATATTTTCAATGACACAAAATTATTAAAATGCAATAATAAATTAGTTATTGCTGATCTACTGTAGAATATTAGAATAAAATAAAAGAAACCCATGACAACTCAAGGATATTTTATGCTTATTGCGCTCCGAATCGTATTCTTTGCCATGAACTACATTAAGATCTGTTGCTACGTTAGCTAGTAACATCTAATTGATTCACATGAACCAAACACTAATAGAGGTCCAGTTTGTTTATTAACAATATTAAACTTTTTCAGTACGGTTGCATAATCTAAAACCTAATCTGAACAATTTTCTTTGATGATCGCAGCTGCTTCGGCCTCTCTAGATTGCGAATACTTAAAGTCATTGATTTTGTTATTATTCATAAAATATAAATTTATAAAAACTTCCACAATCAAATATACTAACGACACGTCGTTATAACCATGTAATGAATAATATTTTAGAAGGAAGTGATGGAGCCTCTTGAAACCGTTTCGCCAAACTGCAAAATTATTGTCCAATTAAGTAAATAAATATATTTAACTTATTCTTTACCGCTGCTACATTATTATAACATTTTTATTTTATGTCTATTTTATATCGAAGGCTTCGAACAGTTTCCCCCAAAAATGCCTTAGTTTAGATAAACAAGTAGGAACAATCAAGTAAGCACGCGGGTTTCTCCTCATTTTCCGACTGGTTTTATTTCCTCTCAGTAAGACGTTAAGGGAGAATTACCCGCTCTCCGCACCATTACCGGGAAAATCCTCGCACCCTTACTCTGCCTTAATGGGTTCTTTTCTTTGGGAATTTGCTTTGAGGCGAATATTTCTTACAAAAGAAGCCGCCATAGTGATCAACTATTTTCACAATCAACTCTATTTTTTCTTAAGACGTAGAACGTAACCGTGGGGGGCGGGCGGTGATTGGTGGGCGCCGGCGGGTCTGCCAATCATATCGCTGGATGTGCGCCGCCCCCGCCCGTGCCCCCGGGGGTGGTCAGGCGGGGCGGCGCCGCTCGCTCCTCAGTAGCCCGTCGGCTGTCGCTGGGTACACGTCACATTAACGCTTCTCACTAAAATTTACGCAGCGTAGCGCGCTGTCTCAATATTTAGGGGCAATTTCAAAATTGATCGTTTACTAAGCTGATAATGTCTATATATTAATATATTAAATTTTTCTAAATCAATGCAATTATTTTATATGACATATTGAAGAGTAATATAAAAAACTAAGTATAATTTTAGACTGAATAGACATTTTATATAACGCGCCGTGTACTGTGTAAATGAATCATGATTTATATATTACAAATGTATCTTCTTGTCGGGGTAACGTTCATCCTTCATTCACACTGTGAGTATTCGGCCTTACTTTGTTACACAACTTTAAACTTTTCATGTTTTTTAAATAGAATTAACAGTAATAAATGAGTATTAGTAGTAATATAAGCTATTTGGATTCTAGAATAATGTGTATGTGGTAATTTCTCCAAAAAGGTGATGATAGTAGACGTATAGAAAGAACTTAAATTATAGTTTCGTGTTTATTTAGTTTAAACTATGTATATTTATTGTGTTTATAACCCAATGATTACAGTTAAATAAGTAGTTTTCGTTGACAGTGTCACTTACAGATTTACATAATTAAATTTGAAAAAAACCAATAAACCATCTGGGCATTAAGAAGCTCTAAAATGTTTGCTGTGTAGATCGAAGTAAAAAAAACTGATCAGTTAAGCTGAGTAGTTAAATATTTGTTGTGAAATGTCTTTGTTTTAATGTAGGTCGCAAATCAATTATGTCAAAACAGTAATGTTTAAAAATTCTATACAAGCAGAATTGGTACATTCTCCGTTTCTGAAGAATATTTTGCGACCCAGAAGATTAATTAGTGTTTTAAAAGGCGAAATTAGCTGTCTGGGAAGTGTTTTAAATATTTTTAAGATAAGATAAAGATTTTAATGAGATAAAATAGTCTGATATAAGACATAAGTGTTAATTCATATTTACGTGTAAAGCACTACAATGTTTTCATACTGCAACAAAAACACGTAAAAGATAAATAATTTGCATAAAAACTATCAACTACACCATTGATTAATAAAAAAATGATTCAAATGATTTATTCAGCCGATCTACAAATTGTAATAGGCTACGTCTAGTGAAAACAACATGCAACTACAAAACTTATTTGCGTGCAATAGTTAGAGTCCGTGCACCAATAAATGTTTATCAGGTCATGTACTAAAAATATAAATAAAACTAATTATTTATGCAGGTATTAAAATTAAACACAAACCCACATTTAAAGAAATTACTACATGTAAGGAAATAAAAGTTTTGACTAATAGTACCAAACAGTGTGCATTAGTTCATGTCCATGCACTAATTGATTAATTAATACATAACAGGCCCTGCAATAATACAAATATAAATATAACTAGGCGTAAATGTGAATATTAAAACTAAAATTAGGCATACATTTTGTGAAAGACTACATCTATGAATACAAAACAGTCATGATTTGACTAAGAACCGTTATTTAATCAGGGTTCCTCATTAATTCAAGTACAGATATAAATTAATATACAATGAGTATTTTGGGTAAAATGGCAACTGTACAGATAAATAACACCTAAACACATGCCAGAAATTAAAAAACAAATTAAATCTCTAAATGAGTCCAAAGTCAGATGAATGGGAATGGTCAGATATGAAAGTATTCACAGTATAGGCTGTAAGGAAAGGGATAATTTGAAAAAACCAGGATTTTAATAGGACACAAAGAAGGGCCCAAAAACTTCTGTAACCGAGGGAGCTGTCCTAACTGTAAGTGGTTAATGGAGTTATGAAAACCTTGTTAAGCTTAAGGTAATATAACGGTCCTTACCGATTCCCCTTTATGGATGAGTATTTAATTTTAGTGCATTATAAAATTTTTGGATTTGTTTACGCTCTCACTTAATTCTCTTAATGGTGTATTGCTTGTAGTCGACAGAAATGTATTTTCTAATACACGTAGGAAACAGCGGTTCCTAGTGAAATTTAAAAAAAAAGTCCAAATCTGCAAAGAAAAACCCCCGCAGTCCCCCTCCCTGGACTAACTAATTCTCGTATATATTATACTTTATAGTGGAGTCCTGCAAAAAACCTAGCAAAGTGACGAAAAAAGCAATGTAGTTTTTTTGGAAGATATATACTATAAAATATACTTTTGGTCTCCGAGGTATCTTTATATTACGATAATCAAGTATTGCAAATATAAACTACTCTCAATCTCTTCATGTTACATGAAACAAAAAAAGTCGGGGGTTGGTTACGGCCATTATATAACTCAAGAATAAGGCTATAAACAATTATTAATATATCTTCCCTGATTTATTTACCTTCTTTATTGTTTCTTTGCTTCAAAATTGCAGGATACTATTAAAATGATCCGTAAAAATTCCACGGAAAAATTCAACTAGAATAAAAAAATATATTATATGATACAAAAGTTATAGTATTCGAGATGGGACCAGTAGTTAAATGTAATCCATGTTGTTCTAGTTGAAACATTTGTTTTTAATGGCATCACAAGTATAGATGTTTAATTAATTAAACTAACTATTTTTAATTAGTTTAACAACATTGTAATAGTTTTCGAAAAAAAAGAATTAGATTGAACTTTTTTTTAGCCATCCTTTTTCTTTCTGCAACCGCTGTTGAAGCTCAGGATAAGTAAATTAAGATTCAGTGTTTGGTCAGTAACTGGTAATGCAGATACTGAACA
>NW_025783991.1:0-23481 GCF_021130785.1 Homalodisca vitripennis
CAATTTTCGAAATAAGCGTTAAAAGTTATATGGTCGTTGTCGTTGATTAAGTATTATTGCGTTAAATAACTTGTTTTTTTTATTGCCTAATATGAAAAGGCTAGCTTATTATTGAACAATAATTTATGTATAATATTTTTTTGTGCGAATTTATACTCTATAATTTTGCCTATTATTTTAATAAACTGTAATAAACTTACTGACTTGCATTTAATTCTATATTAATCTTTTCTGCTGGCCTAGTGCCTACAATAACCATTCCTTACTGGATCTTAAAATATTTTACGTGTTATGCCCCCATGTGCTACTCTCTCATGTATAAATATTAGTTTTTATTCTCTATTTTGTTTGCCACATTTACATTAAACATTAAAAGTCAGTGCGCTTTCTGGATTGGCAATCTCTAACCAAGAACGTCCTCTGTTCCCCGGACCACCCGCGTCTACCCGTTCTCGTACAGGACTGGCCCACAGTGTTATGAAACTTATTTCGTATTGCGGTCTGTATTGTGCGTGAGTGAATCCGTGAAGGACATCTTCTCGTCTTCAACGCCTGCCTACAAGGTACAGTAAGACTACTTTCCTACACTTCCTGATCACAACCTGGCCCTCAACAACAAGCAGACTACGGTTACCCCTCATGAAAACAAAGGGTAACTGTTTATTTTCTTGCACCTTTAATTTGAATATGCCACTGTCTCATAATAACTCAGTTATGTGATAGAACCTGGTGAACTCTTAATTAAAATCAGTGTGCTCGGAGCGTCTTTACGGCCTAGTGGTGAAGTGGTCCTTCTTAATCGAGCCTCTTAAAAATCTGTATTTCACGGTTCTCATAAGCAAAAATTCCCATTCTTTTCATGGTCCTATTAGCGAGCCGGATAATAAGAGCTTTAGTTCCATTGGGTGGAATATCAGTGGCACATCTCAACTCTTATAAGCTCTATACAGTGCATATTTCAAAGCGTGGTTTCAGGTTTCTTTTAACGATTTGCAAAGTACGTGCAGCTGTCAGAGCAACGTTGGCTCGGCAGTTGAGTAAACCTGGGGTTCGCGGTTCCCCCTATCCACTCATATTACAGCTGGTGACGTCGTGAATCATATCAGCTGTGGTGCTCCGCCTCTGTCGAGACTGCCATTGTTTATGGTTGACAAACACAGGCTTTCAGACTTTCACAGTAGCAGGTGCAACTGATTACTGTTTAACCGGTTACCGCTTCTCAATACTTGGTTCGGTTATCAGCCCATAACTTGTAATAAACGCATTAATTCTAAGAGCAGGTTTACGACGAACATAAATATAAAACAAATCTTGGTTATATGACACTTTACCTTGAGCAGGACTCTATATGTACGAGGCACCCTTATTGCAAAATTAAATGTTTATTTTGTACAACACAATATTAGATTCTAGTCTCAGCTTTAAAAAAGAAAAAAAAGCTACTTACTCTGCTCTATACCAATAATATTTTTGTTTATTATAATTTCCTATGTTGAACATTGCTCACATGCATTATGTATGCAATGGGTTTAATGGTTACTGTCCACAACACTATCCATAAATTTTCCACTGACAGTATTACATGTAGTACAGTGCGCATACTGTTTCCAGAGCCTCTGCTACATTATAGCTGAATTTAGCTCAACCAAGTAACCTTAATTGTTTTATTATTTAATAACAACTTTGTCTTGTTTACGTTTTTGTTATAATAACAGTTTATTTTTTATTTTTCTCAAAACAAAACCTATACTTATAGGCCTATAATGAGGCCTTACTCTACTTATTAGCATTATTATATGAGTTTTTTACCTCAAAAAAATTAAACAATATTTTTTTAAATGTTTTTTTTCCATTGTATTATATTGTTTAACGGATACTTCTTCATTTATTTCCTCTGGGGATGGAAAATACTTCAGCAGGAAAATATAATTTAGTTTAGTTTTTCCTTATTTTTATCACTTGTCCTTAATTCAAGAATTAACAAATATTTTCATTATAAACATTTTCAAGCGACACCTTTGAAGTTTTTAGACTAGTATATAACCCACACTACCACTCTTCAAATTTGATTTTCCTACAAACACTTTCAACATGGCGATGTCTCTTTAAAAGTGGCCAAATGGCAAAGCGAGAACACCTCTTGTTTCTCAGAGTACAAAGATATCCTATGATTTAACTAAGAAGACTTCCGAATGTCCAAATATTTCCCTTTTTTCCCCCAGCAGTTTGCTTGTCAGGGAGCTAAATCTCACTCAGAGACTTAAGACAGGTAATTTTCAGCAATATTAGACTTGTGCCACTGAGTTAAAATTAAAAGTAGATGGCCGGAATATACACCTAAACTATCTCCCGCATTAAGCGAGCGTGGAACGAGTTTAGTTCGATTATGCTGTTTCTGCCTAACGGTGCTTATGATTGAGACCAACGAGACAAGCTTATAGCTAATAAAAGCGAAACTATTCCGCCCTGCCTCCGGCGCCCCCCCCCCTCAATTCAACGTTCGGACTACCGAAATTGGAGATTAAAAACTTTTGATGGAGCTGCCTTGAACTTCTGTACGTTTCATCAACGTTTATGAAACCAAGCCTGTACACAACAACGCGCACTTAAGCGATGTAATGGAAAATTTCAATATCTCTTGAGCGTTGCTTTCCAGGCGAAAACCACTCTCTCTGATAAAAGTCGCCTAAATGATAACTGAGCAAAATTATGCAATCGCTTATCAGCTGCTGAAGATGGATCGCTTAACCATAGCTAATATCTAGGCGTCCTACTCACACTACATTTAAATTCAAATACTAAGGACCTTCCTGTCCATCTCCAGCACATCTGTGAGAAGAATATCCATGGCTTTCCCTTAATCTTTTTCAAGAATATACGCAATCACTTAAAAGCATTAAACAATGGAACATCACTCAGTAACAAACGCCCACTTCTCTTCAACCTTGTTTAATTACGCAAGGTTGATTAATCGGAATGGAGGTAACCACCCGCCTAGAACAGTTTCGAAAAAGGGAAAGGCAGCCTCATACTTTGCCCTTCGGTTGAACAAATAATTGAGTTTTCTCAACCAGGAAATGGCAGGCCACATTGAGGGACAGTATGTCTACATGACAATATTGTGGACCCCAAGAAACGCTTCAAGTTCTTATTTTGGGTCAAAACCCAGATTTGATAAGCCCCAAATAGTCTCTTAAAAAAAACGTGAGCCTGTTAGCGGCTTCCTCTCCACCCTCCTCGGCCTATAAATAAGGCCCATCATGTTTTTATTGCCATCAGAGCGGTCATAAAAGTTATGGCTGTCCCAGCTTCAGCCAAAAGACACCTCAAGAACAGCACGGGATTATTAAACAGCAAAACCGCTGTTCTTCTTGTTTTCACAGATTAAGTGAATGTTCAGTCTAAATTCACGTGTCGAACATGTCGTGGTCGTCATCATACCTTGCTACACTTCCCACTGATCGGCCAACGCGGTCCAGTGTTAGTACGTCGGACCGCGTTAGTCCCGTTGTAGAGAACGGCCGTGACGGGGGCCGGCCTGCGCAGAGCAGTGCAACACCGACACCTGCTGTCCGGCCCCCGCCTGCGACCACAGCGCTCTCACCTCCTAGCCTGGCCGAACACACCACACTACACGCTCATGGCACACTGCATCAAGACCTCGCCCCTAGTACCACGGTTCTTCTGGGTACTTCTCTTCTCTAGCTCACCGCCTCTAACGGACAAGCTTATGTCTTTCGTGCCTTAATTGATTCAGGAAGCATGCTAAATTTTATTAGCGAGAAAGCCTCCCAACTGTTGGGTACACAGCGCCGTCCGGCCACTATTATGTCGCCGGCCTTTCTCAAAACCTCTGCTCACACACGCGGATTTTTAACCCTGGGCGTGGAAACTCTTGCTTGCCACCCAGTTGCCGCCCCGCACTCGTTTCCACATATTGCCACAAATCACTGTAGACCGCCCACGAGTGCAAATATCTCAGGAGGTCATGAATAAGGTTAAAAATATTACACTGGCTGATCCAACCTTCCACTTCCCTGGTGCCATTGACGTGCTTATTGGTGGAGCGCTATTTCCACATATTCTTACTCACGAGACCTACTCTCTTGGTCTCAATTTACCTTCACGCCCTGGGCACCTGTTTTGGTTTCGTGCTGATGGGGACGGCTCCCTGCACACCCACTGACGCAGTCTGTCTCTACTATGGCTGTCTCTCTTCTCTCGACTGCTGAGGTAGACCTCCACCCCTCTCTGCAGCGTTTTGTGGACACAAGATGAACTGCCTGCTCCCAGTAAAAGGTCTGCAGAGGAAAGTCCAGTGCGATGAAATATTTTTCTACCACGCACTCCAGGGACCGTGAAGGTCGATATATGGTCCGCCTCCCTTTCAAGGACACCAGTACTCATCTGGAAGGTTCCAAAGTTCATGCTGAAAGTAGACTCTATTCACTCGATCGCAACCTCCACGCTCCCACTAATGTGGAGTATTATAATTTATATTCTGATTTTATACATGACTATCTCTCTCTAGGCCATATGCAAGGCTGCTCTTACTCCTTGGACTTGGTGAGCACTCCCCACTACTTTCTGCTTACACACACGGGTGTTTTTTAAGGCACAAAGTAGCAACCCACCCAAAACTACCTGCGTGTCGTTTTTGACGCGCCAGTGGCCAAAACCAGTTCCTCGACGACTCTCTCTCAAAAACGGGACACTCTGTTTGACAAGGACCTAATACTGCAAAACTAATATTTGTGACATTCTTCTTTGCGCTTCCGACCTTTCAGAACTTAGTGATTCTCATTGTGACATTCAGACAGATGTCAACGGGCCTAAATCAAGGTGGCATCCTGGACGATCTACATTTCCTAAAATCTGATCCTTATGGCGTGAATTTCAACCCCTCACCGACTTGAATGTTCCACGTTTTTCAAAGCTTCACGGGACAGTATACCTACGGCGCTGAAACTCGTTCACCCCTACTTGCCCATCGCAAAAAACGCTACAATCAATTGGCAGAAGGACGAAAGGTCACCGCCTACCCCCATGCTGCTGAGATTCTCAGAGCACCAGAGCTACGTCGACGACCTGATCTGCGGAGCTGAGACTGAAGAACTGCGCCGCTTGAACTTCAAGAAGGGGGGATAAATAAACTTTTCCAATCAAACTCCTTACGGCTCGGTGCGCTTTGAGCTCCGGAAGTGGGTCTCGAAAACCTCCTCCGAGGACTTCCTTGCAACACCTTTCCTGAAAGATTCATCAGGGAAAAATCCCCATGTTTCTCTGCAAAAAACCAAAAATAAAAAAAAAACTGTTCTCTACTCAGGAGGGCCTCATTTTCTATATCTCTATTATTGGGCCTAAAATGGACCCCTCTGACTGTGGACCACTTTTTATCGCGGTTTAAATTTTAATTTTTTTCTCTATGCGAAAAACCCCACTAAGCGTAAAGGGTGAGTAGAAAGGTCTCCATTTTTCTCAAAGTCTATAACCCCTGTGGTTTTTTTTTGGCGCACTTGCATATATATGGTCCCAGCAAAAAATATAATGCAAAACTCAGTATGGTATTTCTGGCATTAGATTGGGATGATCCGCCCTCCTCTCCAGAAAGTATACCAAAAAGAAAGTGGCACGAACCTTTGCTTTATTTGAAACATTAAGCACGTTTGGCTTTACTAATTGCAATTCCTCGTGCTATCCCCTACTTCATGCTGCTTAATCAACTGGGTCGACTTTGCAACGGTTTTCCTCTGACCGCCTCCAGGAACTAGGCTATGTGCTGCTGTAGGTCTACATCCGCTCTAACTCCAATGACCACGCGTGGCACGTAAGGCCAAGTTATGGCTAAAACTGCGCGTTCGCGCTCTCTTCAACAAGAGGTTGACGCTTGCCCCGACTGGGAAAACTATGAGGGCCTGGACTCGGTCTCTTACTGGAGCAGCTAGGGGGAGCTGAAGCATTCCATCTCCGTTAGGCATTGCCTTTGGCCACCAGGCAACCGCCTACGTGGCCACCTCCTCATCCTAGTACTCTTCCTGGAGGAAAATTTGTTGCATGTTATGGACCTACGTTCTTGCGTTTATTATCTACAAAACTTGTTCGTTTCACCCAAAACCGCCCACTCTCGGGACCTCTCGTCCAAGACAGAGAAACGAGGGACTCTGCCCAGCTTGCGGAATGTTCAAGACAGCGTGCAGGAGGAAAGGCATTGTCACTGAAGATTCTGGCTCTTCACTGCGGGAACCGAAAAGACGTGTTTCTACCAAGAACTTCACCAAACGCCTCGTCCCATTCCAGGCGTCCGGATGGACCTTCATATCGCGTCGGCAGGCAGGGACTGCGCCACGCTTGACCTCCCGCCGAACAACATGTCTCACCCGTGCATCCTGCCCCAAGAAAGCACCCCACTGTTGTGAACTCTCCTCATCATTTGGACCTATGTTTCCATGTCAAAACATTCTCCACGCTGGCGCGTGCAGCTTTACTCTCTCTCCAACTTTCTGCTCTCCCAGCAAGTCTGGGATTCCTCGGTCTTGCACCGCAGCGTGGTGAGATCTCGCAATTTTTTAGATGCCCTCACATGTATTTAGAGAATCGGCCCTAAAATAAAAACCGCCCCTCTCCATTGGGCGATAGCTACCTCCCCCAAAGCCTCCGCAATTACTCTCAGCCCGATGGGCCTTTTGTCTCTCCACCGGCTAGTGGTACTATGGTGGCCCCTTTTTCGCTTCAAGGTCCCATAATTTTACGCTCTGTTTCACCGCGGATTATTTAAGGCCTATTATTTTGTTTAATTTTTGGTTTGTATGGTTTACGAAAGGCCGTTTCACATTGGCAAGATGGTGACGGACCCTGTCCCACCGAATAGGCTTTCCTTGGTGCTTCTCCAACTCGTTTTTCGGCGCGTTTTCTCGTCCGTGGCGCTGTGCACAGACCCTTTTATAGGTGACCATGTGGCACAAACTTTCAGTAGGTGCTAAAAAATGCCCTACAACATAAATTTACTCACGGAACTTGACCCAGCGCAAAGTCCAAGGATCTTGTGCCTGCTTGGGGGACAGTTTCAATTCGACTCCACTTTCAAACCCACTCCCTGCTGCTCCCCATCAAGGGTGGAATTTTGGAAAGTGCCATCAAGGAGTGCTAAACACCATTTAAAAACGTTAGTCATGGGACTCCACCCATTTAACTATACTTTGTCTCAAATTCGATGACGCTTCTACAACGTCCAGGTCTTGAAATGCGTACATTGCTCAACTCCGCCGCCCGCTCACCCGCTCTCTCCAGCTGATCCCCAGCGACCTTACTCCCAACTGACGCCTGGGGGACACTTCTTGATTCGGCTTTTCCCTTCTGGTTTCCCGTGCCTGAAGAGAACTTGCTGGGACATACCCACGGAAACCGCCTTTCTCACTTGGCAGCTTGGTTCTCAAGTGGCTTCACCCAAAACGTATCTGGAAGCGAGTTGGGCAACGAGTAATATCTGCCAGACTTTTTCAGCAGACGCCTCCAAAGTGGAGCACTCCTTCCCGCAAACCTCCAACCTGGTGTGAGTACCTCAGGTCCCTGGTGCCATCAGGGATAACTCCCCCCCGCTCTCTCTTGGCACCCCTTGCACGGGTCACTTGATGGCACTCCAGGAACAATGATGGTTTACTCAGTTCGAGTGGTTACATCTCAAGGACCCTCAAGTGTGAAACTCTCACTCGTTCCAGCAGTGAAGGTGTTCTCTCTTACCTCACCTCTACCAATTAATTAACTGTCCTCTCTACCCACCGCCTATAACCTTTTTGGGTAATTTGAGGCCTAAGTGTTGCTCTTCTCTTCTCATTAGAATTTCCAAGGTGATTCAAGGGCGGCCGGTATGTTAAGTATTAATTGCGGTTAAGATAAACTTTGTTTTTTTATTGGCCTAATATGAAAAAGGCTTACTTTTAACTTGAACAATAATTATGCTATATATTTTTTGTGTCAAATTTATAACTCCTATAAAAATTTGCCTTCTATTTTACTAAACTGTAAATTACTGCATTTAATTTCTATATCTCTTTCCTGCGGCCTTAAGTGCCTTCAAATACCATTCCTTACTGGATTAAAATATTCACGTACAGTGGGGACAGGACCAATGGAAACCATTTGTTTCACACGAATCAGCTGTTTTACTGTACACTCACCAAAACCAATCACAACGGTTGAACTTATCAAGGAGCTTCCGTGTTGTTGCCTCATCTTGTGGACCAAGGCGACCGGCAACGCTTGGGAACCAGTACACTAAAAATCCGACGCCTGGCGGCACGTACACTCTCAGCCCACTGGTGGACCATTAACATTACTCAAAACACGTGTACTTTATGGCCCCATGTGGTTTACTCTTCTCATTTTAATATATTAGTTTTTTTTAACTCTCTTATTTGTTGCACATTTACATTAACATTAAAGTCAGTAGCTCTGGATTGGCAATCATCTACCAGGGAACGTCCTCTGTTTGGCCGGGGGACCCGGGCCAACCCACGTCTACCGTGCTCCTACAGGACTGACGGCTCCCTTCAGTGTGATATGAAACTTATTCGTTTGTACGCGCTCCGGTCGTATTGTGCGTGTAGTTGAAATCCGTGGGGAAAAGGACATTACTTTCCGTCTTCGACGCCTGCCCCTTACCATAGACAGTAGCCTATTTTCCACACTCTCCTGATCACAACCTGGCCCTCAACAACAGCAGACTACGGTTCACCCCTCATGAAAACAAAGGGTAACTGTTTATTTTCTGTTACACTTTATTTGAATATGCACTGTTCATAAACTCATTATGTGTAACCTGGTGAACTCTTATTCAAATATCAGTGTGCTCGGCGTCTTTACTGCCATAGTGTGAAGTGGTTACCTTCTTAATCGAGCCTCTATAATCTTATTTCACACGGTTTCTCATAACCAAAATTTCATTCTTTTCAGTCGTTATGATACATAAATAGAGCAGTAGCCTTACGCCACAAATTAAAGCAGCTATAGGCAGATTATAAATTAACGTACAAGCATATTAAAGAGATATATGGGTATTCAATTAACAAACTCTTAACATAAAAATCGCAGTTACAGATTTGTAAGTTTTGTTTCAAACTGACACCATTTTAAGCTCAAATATTGCAGAGATTCAAAACCTTAAAGACGACTGTAACGCGTTCTCATTAAGATAGTTTTACATACATTAATTTTTTGATTCCGATTACTACTCTAAACACCTTGAAAACTTCAAACTAAATAGTACTCAACTCCATGCTTCTGTTACCTAATATTAACATGAAAACACAATATCTCAAGGTATAAACTTATCCCTCCATGATTACTTCAGCTTGCATACTACTTCTCTAAGAAATTGCAATATGTGTTCCTATTTGAACCTTACCTACAACATTTCAGAAACACAGCTACTACAGAAGAACGCCGGATAATTTATTTTGAATATTACATACCGTTAAACCAATGGAGTTTCCTTTCCATACGCACTTGAAATGGCGCACCAATAATAAATTAAATGGTGTTAAGTGTTTATTCCTACAACAAAAAGAAAATTATTAAAATGACTCCGTGAATCCTCCATTAAAAAACTTTTTTCCCGAAGGGGTTTAGAGAATTTAAACTATTTATTTATAAATGATTGTTTATGGCACTGAATCTGGATTATTTCCTTACCACAGGACATGATCTCTAAATTTAAATCGACATCTATCCTTCAACCCAAGGGGATTGCTTAGGTACCAAATTTCATTGTCTTGGGAACTTTTCCTAATGAAGAAGGTGATCGCCTAAGCGGATGATGAGGATGGATGTTAAAAACTGCTCGTTTGGGCCTCTAAATCCATAGAGGTTTTATTTAAGCCAAGGAGGAAACTATGTACGCAAGTTTAAAAAAACTATAGGATTTCAATAAAGAATTTATAGTACAGACGGACCGGACGAGACATCTGATAACGATTTTGAGAAGAACCTGTAGAAGGTATTAATAATTAATAATCCATTGTTATTAATACCCACAATTTTGTTTTAAACCAATTATTGTATAAGACTTGTACTCATAATGTTATAGTGCTGGATAAGTGCTATAAATGTGTTAAAGTAATGAATACAATATCTTAGCCATTATTCTCGGGTCTTGGATCTAATAAATGTAGTAATATTTTTTGTTGTAATTGTAAATATAATAACCAATTAAACTCTGTGAGAATAGCAATAAAAATAGTGCTTTTTACAAGCGTAACCTTCATCCTCCCATACATAACCAAAATGTTATTACATAATATATTATCACGAGTTTTCATCCTTAATAGTTGTTCACATCCATGTTTTTGTTGCTCATCTATTCCTAACGCTGCTATATCTTCTTAAGTAAAATTAGATTCTTGTGTATATTTATATACAACAATGTCTAACATATTATAGTCTTGTAATGATTCTTTAAGAGGTAATGGACCAATCTTTTAATGTCTGTGAGGACTTTAAAATCAATCTCAATAGGCCACCTGTGTTTTTAACAAATGTATTTGCTCTAATTCCCAGAATCAGGCTGGTCTTCAACAACTTTAATTTAAAACAGGATTTCGTCCTTGTTAGTACCGTGGGAAAGAAAACTCTTCATTAATTTTCAAGAATCCTTCTCTTTTACGTCTTAAATTAGTTCATCAATTTCCCCTAAAAGAGTAAACCCAATAAATGATCTAACGACATTACGAGTAATTCATTCTCAAAAGCTGCAGTGCATATATGAAATAAGAATAATTATTCTGAATATTGTGTGCTTAGAATATTATCAGTTTCGTACAGCAAAAAATGTAATCACAAGTATTAAACATTCATAGAGCTCACTGAGGTAATACAAAATCATATGACGCGAATTCAATTAGTAATTCCTTTGGTTTTTGAAAACTTTTTTTTGACAATGTGAAGGATATGTGACCAAGAAAAATTCCCTGTTTCCTTTTTCAATTAGTGATCTTGAAAAGCAAAGTTGGCATTTTCCTACATAAATAATTATTTAAAAATTAAAGTACGAACGCACGCAGTAAACCCTTATTTATACATCACAAATTATAATCTATAAATATTATGTAAAATTCTATTTTTGTCGTACATGCTTTTTGGTGTTTAAAAAATTTATCTGGAATATAATGAAATTGTACACGGATATTCTTAATGGTACTGGCGAATAACCAATATGCATCATTTGTCGGACTAATCGGTTTTGCTAGGCTATTTAAAAGTGTGCAGAAGTTAAACCACTTTCTCGTTTAATACCTGAATACCTATGTATTATAGTTTAAGTATAAAAAAATGGAGAGAAGAAAAAAGGAGTTATAGGTAGAAATAACATTTAAGTCCAGTTATGATAAAATGAAACCAGGCAGTGTCCAATGCACAAGGATGCAGGTACCCAAGAGGACCAAACATCCACACGCAACACCAACACGCACTCACCACTCACAATCGAACTTCACAAACACTTTACACCGCAGTATAAGGCGAAAAGTGGGATAGACACAAAATCTTAGAGAATTATCTTAGGTATTCTGTAGGTTTGGTAAATCATTTTTTGTGTGGAAACTATAAACTAAAATTTTTTTAACAATTTTAGGCAGTTTTTATAAAAGTTTCGAGTTCACGGTGGAAGCAAGTAAAGTCAACTTTTGGTGACATTTAAAATGACCATTGATGAAGTTAAATCTTAGGATATTAACATTATAGAATTTTTAATACTATGCAACATGAAATAGCTTCGAAACGTATTTGATTTTGGCGGGTGGGAAATAATTATTCAATAAAATCATTGAAATTACATTAGGATATTGCCCGACTTATACCAATTTCACCAATATAAATTGATTTACTTTTTAAGAATGAATTATATATGGGATGAACATAGTTTTAATGTTGTAGTTCAAGAAGTTGGCTTTTTGCTTGGTATACTTGTTTCAAACATGCTGAAGAGACGACCTAGATGCACAGGAGTGCACAATGACAGCTCCAAACCGCTTCGCTCTTAGAAGGAACGGTATGTTATCTGTTCCGTAGAACTGCTGACGTGTAATCAAGCAAAAGCGTATTGGATTTGTGTTGTGGCTTCTCTGTGACAATATAACTCCTGCTTCATGTTAGCTAATGGACATTGCATGTTAGGATAGAATTAAACTTTTTGTAGGTTAAAAACAAAGTTTATAATGTTATGTTACATTTTTTAACAAATTTTTATCTTGCAATATATATTATAAATATAATTTATTAGTTGTTGAATAGTACATAAGATTAAATATGACACGATACGAAACAAATTAATGTATATATTTTTTGTTTGCTCTATTGTATAACGATGTTGGTTTATGATTTAGCAATTTAAATTTTAAAAACGATTTTTAAGAAGATAAATTTGATTTATAAAAACAATTACACTACAAGTGTGATTTGTAAAGAGTTTGACGTTTAGCTTAAACATCCCCCATCTTTAAAATGGTATCTTGCAACCATTTATTTACGCGGAAAAATAATTTGGCAGAAGCTTTTCGGTCCTCAATATTTTCAGAGATTTATTTTTGAGTTAATTGTGTGTGCTCAGTTAATATGGTTAGCGTTTAGGAAAACTTTTTCTATCAGTTTTATTTTGCTCCCAAGGCGAAAGAAAATTTTATTTCCTTTAAAAAGACATCAAACGTTAGCTTTGAGTTCAGGACTTTTAACTATGGTATTTCTGTTTTATTACTTAATTAGTCTGTACTATATTCATTAGTTTTATTATTATCCGAGCTGGCCATTGTTTTATTTGAATATTAAAAACGTATACTATATTACCAAATGCAGACGGGTCCACGAGCATTTAAGCAGTAATGATGTACCATAAGTAAAAATCATTATCTTTTTAAAGCTAGTGGTACTTAAAAGTAACATATATTAAAAAACCTTTTTTCTTTGCAAATGACATATTCCCCTTAAAGGATCTTTGCGCTGATTTCGGAAGTAAGAGGAACATTTTGATACAGGGTTATGGTTTTTGGGGGTAGGGGCCGCACTTCTGTCAAGTCCCATAAGGAAGAATGATAAGGTATCTAATCTCAGTCATGTCTCCTCTGAAAATTGGGAAAGCCAAATTCAGTGATGGTTCAGAGTTCAGGCAGTGCGGAGTCGCTCAGCTCTTATCTCCTTCTCTGTGTCCCTTTGCAGGGTTTTTAATTCGTTCGCGATAACTGGAGTTGTGTGGGGCTTGCGTTAACTAATCAGTAGTTTATGTGGATCTACTTGGTGGAGTTTTAAATTTCGCAATTTGTCTCATATTTTTTATTTAATTTGTTTTGTTTATTTGTTAATTATGTCGAGTGTGTGGCGTTTGTTGTGAAGGCCGTCACCGGTAAACACCCTAAAGTTTTGTTGTGGTGCTGACTGCTGTGGGCGTTTGTTTCATGGAACACTGTTGTCTAACATGAGCAAAGGGGTGGATTATCGAGACTCTCACTAATCGAGGACATCGCCTGGAGGTGCAACCATGTGCTGCAATCCGAACGTCGCAGTATGAGACTGGAAGTACAGGCTGAAGCAAGGTAAAAACTGTCACTTGAAGATGTCATGCAGGCAATCAATGAAATAAAAATCTGACCAGGAAAGAGTAATTATTGCTGAACTTCAAATAAAATCACATGAGAGGCCTGTGACACCAAGCTCGCGCGAACACTGCTGCTATTTTGAGGAGCCAGGTGGATGAAATGAAGAGAGTGAGTATAGGGAAGGGATGGAGAAGTTGGAGGCGGAGAATAAAGCGGTTGAGGAATGAGATTGCATGCTTTGGAGACCCGTCGTAGAGGAAACAAGAGATTGTACTCCAGAGGAACTGCATCGAGATCCAGGGCATCCCTGAGGAGCCTACAGAGGACTGTCGACGAACGTGGTTGGGACATCGTGGTTAAAGTTGGGAAAGCCGGTGTAACATGGGACATCAACGCCGACGATGATCGACGCTTGTCACCGTCCTGGGGAAGAAGAAATGGATGCGGCTCGCGCCACAGAGGACTCCCGTGAGCATCATTGTGAAGTTTATGTCCCGTCGGCTTGACAAGGAGGAACTCCAGAAGAGGAAGCATCAGAAGAGGGATCTCTCAAACGCGGCATTCTTGGAATGGCAATGGACTCCACAATCTACCTCAAACGAGTCACTGACACCTTCAAGGAGGAGGTTTTGTATGCGCTTCGCTCGTCAGGCGAGAGAAAAAGGACAAAAGGGTACCAAGTATGTGTGGCAACCGGGGGATGATGAAAAGTTTTCCTAAGAAAAAGAGGGAACAATGCACCTGTCATGCAAGTAATGTAACCAGGCTGACCTTGAAAGGCTTTAGTACTATTTCTTGTATTGTAAGTATGTATTTAATTATTGATTCCATAACTTTAATATTGCTGTGTAAATTGATGAAACTTAATTATGAATTTTTTTTGTGTCATGTATTGTAATATTTTAGTTTAAATTTTTCTCCTAAAAGGAGCAGTCCAAAATTTTATCTAATAATAAAAAAATATTGAACTTAAATTAATGATCACTAGTTTGGAAGAGATAAAAATTGTTTCGATAGAAACTTTTCATGGTTATTCATGCAAAATATTCGCAGCACTGAGGGCATAAACTTTTGGATAGCCTGCTAGTACACGCTATCTTCTTATAAAAGACGACCCGAGTTTATATTCCTTTTCACGAGATATGGATTAAAGATTCTCGTAAGGCGAATCTGTACCAAATTAAATGGCTATGACGCTATTTTTAAAATGTAATAATAAATATAGAGCTGGTTGGAGTCGCTGTCTATGTTCATGGACTCGTTTGTTAAAAGTGTAAATTTTATTTCAACTACTAATTATTTTCCAAAAACAAAGCAGATGTTTTATCGTTCTCCGTTAAAATTGATTCATAATTGAATGGTTTTTTTATGGCTATATATCAGGTTGCAATATTATTCTATTCCTGCGTTTTTTATCTGAGCTACAACAACATTTTTAGAAAATGAACGTACAAATTAAAAAAGAAGTGCTTGTATAATTGGTGACATGAACATTAATTTACTAAATCAATAGTAGTGACAGGTGACGATTACGAAATGTTGATGGGCTGAGTCATGGATTTGCGTCGATGATCAATGAGCCTTACATGTTTTGCAGAGCGTTCTGAGACATTGCATTGATCATGTTTATGTTAAACTTGCCTGCATAAGACAAGACAATGGATCAGTGATGCGTTAGAGAATGCTCACATAACCGACCACTCGCTGACAGCCGTGTGGGGGTGGTGTTGAGGGGGGGCGCCCGCTTCCTCACCCGGTCCTCGAACAGCTGATAGCACAAGTAAACAATACCGCATCAACTCGATAAATTATCTTAACGATGTTTCTCGACCAAAACTGACTGGGCACAAAGTGTATGGAACGGAGAAAACGCGTCTGATTTGCTTTTGATAAGTTTTTATGATTTGTTGCAAGTTGCGATTAGTGCAAGTTAATAGCTGAAAGTTGAACTAAGAAATAAATGTGTTTAAGTTGTAAACCTTGGGATCAACGATGGAATCTGTAAGCGTATCATATTTAGAAAATAAACTGTTTAAGTACGATTTAAAAAAGCACAGGAAACCAACAAGGGGGGGGGGGTGATGACAGGTTTAATTATTTTTTTCACTTCCGACTTTCGAATATAAACTGAACAAAAAGACATAAAAAGATCTAAAAAATGCTTATTATAAAAATCTGTTTGAATAAAAGCAAAGGTAAACCCAAAAACAAACTTGGAATATTTTAAATGAAATAACTGGTCAAAAAAACGTAAACACAAATGGGATTATTTCATTGGAAATAGGACAAAATGAAATTACTAGAGATCCTAAAATAATAGCTGATTAATTTCATAACAACTATTTCTAACGGGTTGTTGATAGCTTTGAAGCCGACCAGTATTGAATAGAACCGACCAATTGTGAATTTTTGTCCTTTTGCCGGGTCATTCCTCTAAGAATTACGAAATGCGTTCTATGTTTCTGGAACCCTGTACTCTTACAGGACCTGCAAGACGCTGTCAACTCATTAAAGAATGGCAAGTCTCCCGGATTAGACGGAATTAGTTCAACTTTAAATTAAACACACATTTCCTAAAATTTGTTGATGTTCTTTGTATTATCATAAGTAATTTAAGTTTTCAAACAGGTGTTTTTTCCGGAAAATTGAAGTCAGCAGTTGTTATTCCGATTCACAAGAAAGGCCCCTCAACAATTTGTAGCAACTTCCGCCCTATCTCTTTGGTTTCTACCATATCTAAGGTAAATTAGAGGAAAAATTATGAAGCGAAAATTGATTAATTTCCTCACTTTTACCGGAGTTTTTTTAGTCGCAATCAAGTATGGGTTTCAGAGATGGGCGTGAGCACCGAAACTACACTTTAAATTTCATTGGATTGATATCTGAGGGACTTGACCAAAAACAATAAACATGTTAGTGGCGCTGTTTTTGGACATAAAAAAAGGCTCTTTTGACACTGTTGATCACCGGAATATTATTGGGAAAAAATGTTTGACTGTGGGATAAGGGGAGTTGTTTTAAATTGGTTTTCAAGATTATTTAAAATCTAGAAGGACACGTGTGTAAAAAATTAATGGAGTTTTCAGTGCAATGGGTGTGAAATTAAGTTGGAGTGGTGTTACCTCAAGGATCAGTTTTAGGCCCTACTCTTTGTCTTAATTTACATCTAATGGATTCTTTGTAATGCTAGTCTGTCAAGGGTAGTAATACAATTGTTTTGCGGACGACCACTGCTTTGTGTTAATTCCAGCTCCAGCTGGGGTGATATTAGAGGCTTGCTATGAATGTTGATCTCAAAGCGCTAAAGTGGTGGTTTTGTAAAAACTGAAATGGGTTCTTTAGCCCTGAGAAGACAAGTTATATTAATTTTTAGTTTAAAGAGGGTCAAGTGCCTTTTGACGCCGGAGCCAATTATTTATAAATGTTTTAATTGTCTTTGGCAATAATTCTATTTGTCAATTTATCTTGTAAACCGGTTGCAGAAGCAAGTGAAGTTAAATATCTAGGCGTAGTGATTAGACAAGAAGAATTCAAACTGGGGAAATAACCACATATTAGTATTGAAATCTAAATTAAAAAATTATGTTAAACCGAGTTTTTTATTTTCTGAAGGAATTTTTGTGACCAAAGAAGATATTACGTCTTTTTTATTTTTCATTGGTAAAAACAGTCGGTTAGACTATGGTATTTCGTGTTGGGGAGGCACTTACCAAGACAAAGCTACAGCCTAATTTTGAAACTTCAAAACACATTATTTATTAGAACTTATAGTAAAACAAACCTAAAACTGAAACCTCATTCCCTCTATTTGTCAGCTCTTAATTATTTTACCTCTAAGATTTATGTTTGTGTACAAAACTTTAAAGGTTGTTCTACGATAAGAGTGCGGTATAACCTACCGGATGTTGACTTTAATGAGTATAGGTTTAAAACTTCGCAATGCCAAATAACTTTAGAAACACCTAATCCCACAAAAAGCATTTTTTACTAAAACTGACTTTTTTTTAGCCCCAAGAATATTTAACAAAATTCCTAATCGAAATTAAAATTTAAAAAGTAAAATTATGTTTTTGGAAGGACATTAAAACAATGGTTGTTTTCTTTCTGCGACATTGAGGTTTTAATTGAGGTTCAGGAATAAATGAATTAAATTTTCATTAATTTTCCAAGCATGGGTCCATACAAAATTTACCCTGAAATAGATTCCCAGTAGCATGTATTATCTTTCACATGATTACATAAATTCAATAAAATAGCTTTTAGGGACTTTTTTCTTTTTAAATTTAACTGTTCTGAACTTTTTATTTTTTTTAGTTTTTAATAATATAATTACACGGTGTCCTCTAAACTGGCTTGCCTAGGGAGGCCATAAATTTTCTCAGGATTTAAAATATTGTTTTATATTTACATATTAAAATTGTTATTAGTTTTTTCTTACTCTAGTTGCTGTATTTTTGTTAGCTTTTATCTGAAATGTATACTTTAATTAACATTCAGTTTGTAGTGCTGTAATGTACATAGTAGTTAAGACTTAACAATTTGGGACAAAGGTTTTTTTTTAGTTTGTATACATTTGATATTTTTTGTTCTTCATTAAGGTCAGACCTGGGAGGAGTTTTTTGTTTTGTTTTGTTTTTTTTTCACGCTCTGTAAACTACTGTATGTATTTATGTTATCCTGGAAAAATAAATTTTATTCTTATTCTTTCTTATTCTTAATTCTAATTCTGAACTAGCCTTTCTTCTTGGACAAAGCTGGGCTGGGGGTGGTACGCCCCTTGTTCTTGACTATCAAGAATCCTTTTGACCCTTAAGAAGCCCCAAAATCCTCCGCAATAGGGCTAGACCTATCGATGTATCCCTGCACTCCCAAAAATCTTAGCAAAATTTGGGGGGAAGGGAAGGTTAGGGATTGTGTGCCGCTCCTGGAAATCCAAAGGATATCCCAAGATTTATATGACACATCGGTTTTATGCTGTACCCACTCTAGGTTCAAACTGGACCATATAAACCAGCCATGGAAGTGTAACTCTTCTTTGAAACAATTTAGTTCTCTTTAACTATATTTTGAAAAGGGAACTTAGTTGTTTTACATTATGAGCTGTATGTCTCCCAAAAATCACTTCATACTCTAGTATGTTCTAACTTTAATATATTTTCCTATTTGTTTAAGTTGAAAATAGGTTTCCATGAAAAAACTGCATGAGGTGATAACTTAGCACTATATTTATGAAGTCAATGTTGTAAATCCTTTTACACCCAAGGGTTAATTAAAACGTAAAAAGTAAAACAAACCTATGCTCCTAAACAGCATAGAAAATAACTAAGAAACTGAAGTAAATTAATAATCATTATTGTTCAAAATTACCATTAGGATACTAAAAAATGACAGACATTTTCTTAGGGATGACTTGTGTTATTATTGAATAAAGTACGTTTTCATTGGTTCCTCAAGGGATCAACTCTTTGTCCGGTGAGCTTATTTGTTCTTCGTATACGGTGTCTGTCTTCAATCATTCGTGGCAAGGTGGGTTAGTGAAATAATATTGTCCACCCTAATTGGTTTAAATTTATATTATTATAGTACATGACACACTAAAAGGAATATTGGGAATCCAAATTCTAAAAGAGTATCAATTAAACTAAATGAACATATTTGTAGACTCTAATGTTTTAATAAATGCCTAATTTCAGCTTTTTTTCTATTCTACTTTGACCAGTGTGATTGAAAATTTATACATCTATGTAAGACATATAAAACGTTTTAAATGTCGTTTATAATTTATTAAATTTCTTGAAAAAACTAATGGTTTAACATAAGATCCTCAAATATTATTACTTATCTATTACCATATTGTACAAATAAATGCGATAATGTTGTACCAGATCTCACAGCACAATAACCTTTATGATTGGATGTGTCACACTTGGACACGTGCTTTTATTGCTTGATCCCAGAATGTGCAACAGTCTTTTTTTGGGGTACACGAGTGGACAAGATAACGTACCAGGTAATTAAACTGCGCAGTACTAGGTGTCATAGATAAACCACCTTGTTGACACACACTTATTGAACTTTTTTTCTGTTTAGGTTTATTTTTGAATACTAATGAATATTTCTTTATTAACTTTTTTAAGTTTGGATTGGATCAAAAACAAATTATTTTTATTGCTTTTAAAATCACTGCCGCTGATATTTGTACGTGTTCGAAAATCTCAAAATATTTATTATTATCAATATTATGAGTATATGCCACTCATTAAGTGATATTTAATAAAAGGTAACATGGGCGTTATTTCTGCACGCAGTGTACAATTAAAAACGTGGTTCAACATATAAATGTGAGATCTTTAAAAGCACTTTACGATGTGACAGTTTTATACATTTGATAAACAGGCTCAAGATTTTTACTGGGCCTTTTTAATCAGCAGTTTTCCACGTTAGCCTCAGTAACCCGGCTGATGTAATATTTATGATTTATTAATATTGCCATAAAAACAATGATACGGAAAATAATAACGAGATGTTTTTATATTATACTCAATTTGGGACGACATTTGTCCCCACATACTTCAACAAAACTGTAGTCTGCTATAACATACTTTTTTTTACCAAAGAAATGTGTCAACACAACATTCTTTCACATTCTGTTAACAAGATTATAAAATTATGTATTCGTAAAAGTTTACCAAATAACTAACTTTAGTGAGCTTAGCCCTTTATAAATTAACCCTCTTGTCAAAATTTTAAGAAGACCTGCATTTTGATTTTTCTAAATATTAACTACCAGTTAATGTTGCTTTAATATTTCTTGGCTGGTATAGTGAGGGATTTCTTACTTCCCACCCAGCAGCCTCCGTGGCGCAATTGGCTAGCCGCGTTCGGCTGTTATACAACAACCGAAAAGGTTGGGTGGTTCGAGCCCACCCAGGGGGCGTTCGATTTTTGCAACTGTTTTAAGTCTTT
This sequence comes from Homalodisca vitripennis, assembly GCF_021130785.1. Classification (NCBI taxonomy): domain Eukaryota; kingdom Metazoa; phylum Arthropoda; class Insecta; order Hemiptera; family Cicadellidae; genus Homalodisca; species Homalodisca vitripennis. Next base: position 20,544 of record NW_025783991.1, read on the forward strand.
ACAGGTCTTAATTATGAATCCTTATGATTCATAGTCAAGGCCTTTACGGCTAAATAATAAATAGGAGCATTTAAATAGTTTTTTTATTGTTTTTATATAATTTTTACGTACACAATCCATTTATAACTGTACATTTATTTTTATTATGATTATTATTGTGTCTATTAGATATTTTTTTAATTCATTATGTTTTTTTTACCTAACTGACAACCAGTTTTCACCACTTGGTACACTTTTTTAAATGAGTTTGAATGTAGCCTACACTTAAAATGTTTTACTTGAAATATAACTTCTTCTAAAACAATACATTCTCCATATTAGGACCGATTGTCTAACTACTGTTAATTACATTTTTTTTAAGTTTATAGAATTAGACTAATAACTCATGTTATCATTAATATTCATTATGTTGAATAGTAGCTGTTATACAATCTATAATTACTAAAAGTTTTTCTATTTTCATAAATTTTATTTTCCTAAACTGTAAATTAAAACAGCAAGGGAGACTAATATTAGCCTTTACTTTTTAAATATTTACCTCGAGGTTGATTAGTCTCTATGCAAACTAATTTAAGTGGTCATAGTGCGGTCAAAAGATTTGTTTTCCGACTATCTTTATTTTCCCCTATTCAAAACTGAAAATGAAGTGTTAAAAATGTTTCTAAAAAATAGTTTATGTTGCCTGAGCCTTAACCTTTAGAATAATATTAACTGACACATTCACAACTCGTAGTGATGTCAATTCTTGCTTGATTTTTTCCTTAGATTTAGTTTCCTTAAAAACGAATACACCTATTTTTTTTTAACTATTTGATTGTTTAATATTGCATGAAGTTATTTACTTAGAATGTTATTATTGAAAAGCTTAATGAATGGTTTTCTTTAAAAAAGTGTCCTCACGTTTTTCATAACGGGTACTCTTGTCGAGCATCCTCCAAAAGCATTCTTACGAATCTAAAACTCTGTCGTGTGAAAATCCACACTTACGGAATACAATAATATTTTCTTATCTGTTTTTAATTTATTCGTCTTACCTAAAGTTCTATTAACGGTTTTTTTAAGAAAATTTTCAATGAATTAGTTAATATATTTTACATTTGATCAGATTAACCAATGTAACAGATAACATAATTATTTGTGTTTAATCCGTGTCAATATATCTTCTCCCGAGATTAACATACATTTGATACGTGTATTTATTTTGAATTGTAAATGTTTACAAATGTTTATATTTGCGAGATATAAAAACAGAATTAGCGTTTGATGATTTTCCTTTTACCTTTACGAAATTTATCTAGTGCGTGTTTCCTCTCAGGGCTTTTTAGTAAACATTTTACATCCACATGTTTGTTGTTCGCCTGCTATAATTCCATTGATTATATTCAACTTCTTTATATTTGCAGAAACATTCTTTAACAGGTTTTACAGGAAACTTATAATCCCTTGATAAACTATTTATAACTGTGGAGCCTTAAAAACGGTGGGTGGTACGTTTCCTATACCTTAAGAACAACAACTGGCTTTGGTTCAGTTGTATAATTTGTATTCACCTCATCATGAATCAAATTGTGCAAACTGCATGTGTTTGGTTTACCACAGAAAAGGAAAAGAGACCATATGAGAGGATACAATCTAAAATTAAATGTGTTACGTGTTATATTGATGGTGAGGCTGTGCTCAATGAATTCCACAGTTGATTAGTTATGAATATCAACATATCTAGTTACTTCGTTAGATTGTCCTTCCAATTATTCTCCTCAAATAGAACACATGGGCGCTCTTTTTCCTTCCTTTACCATATAAATATCCCTCCTTACAAATTAGTTTATGATTATTATAAGTTCATTTTCTTTATTTTGTTTAATGTTCCTAAAAAATTGTGCAAGTAGTCATTTGATTATTTTACTTTTGTTGCTATTTATCAGGAATCGCAAGCTTTAACTTCCCTGTATCATTCATAATGTCCATAATATATATATATATATATATAGTATATATATATATATTATATATATATATTTATATAACATGGCCCTTACATAAGCTGATGTTTTTACACGACGCTTAACTTTCTATAAAAGTATTACTAAGCTTGATGATGTGCATATCAAACTCTATGAGATTTTGGTAGTGTTAGCGAATGTTTTTATATTTTTCTTATGAAAAGCCTTTAATTGCAGTTACAAAAGAGCAGATATAATGTTAAAAATAATTTAACGAGTGCATTCTTATAACATATTATCTACATGTCCATTATATTTTTTTATGTTGTTTGCAGACTATTCTTAAAGGGTAAAAGAAATAAAAAAGGTATCAGAGCGGGAAAATTTATGTGTTGTAAATAATTTGGGTTTCAAAGCACTCTTATGTCGTAGTAAAACCCCACCCCCTTATGTCGTAGCACTCTAAATTATTTGCATTGGACTCTCCCTAGCTAACGGTTACATTTATTATTTTGAACCCAACTAAATTTGAACCTAATTAATGGGGAAAAGTTTTGAAGATAAACATGTGATTGGAATTTCTTGATAAAAAATGTCAAACTGTACGCGTTAACAATGTGACGTGATAACTGCATTTTCGTATTGAGGGGAAAGAAGAAATTCTATGGGTTGTGCATAACTGACCAATGATTAAAAGCGCCATTAAAAACATACTAATTGTTTCATAAAATAAAAACTTAAAAAAAGACACATATTTAGCTAGTAGATAAACACAAATTATTTAAAGGGTTTTTTGTCTATGTATATTCTATTATTAAAGGAAGAAATTATAGCGCAAAATAAAAAATGTACGTTACTTTATTGGAAAATCTTACATAGTGCATACCTTTATTTTACATTGTAATGTTATATTTCTATACTATGCTTACTAGATATTATAATTCCATTCCTAAATGATATTCCACTGTAATTTTTCAGTTATTTGGTTTTTTCCC
>NW_025783992.1:0-5696 GCF_021130785.1 Homalodisca vitripennis
TTCTTGTCCACTTCAGTTCACAGGTCAGTTTACTAAGTACTGCTAGTAAGCAAGTCTCGAGTTGAGAACAAATCATTCTTGTCTTCAGCTTCACAAACCAAGATACACCAAACATTAGTCCTCTCGTTACTCTTTTCATGTTCCTTAGCTCACAACGGTTTCAGGTTTAGCTAGGTCTCGTGCTAAGGTAAGCAAAATTCTCGAGTGAGAACAAATCATTTCTTGTCTTCAGCTTCAAACAAAGATACACCAAACATTAGTCCTCTCGTTACTCTCTGTTCATGTTCCTTAGCTCACAACGGTTCAGGTTTACGATTACTCGTGCTAAGGTGAAATTGTCTCGAGTGAGAACAAATCATTCTTGTCTTCAAGCTTCAAACCAAGATACACCAAAACATTAGTCCTCTCGTTACTCTGTTCATTGTTCCTTAGCTCACAACGGTTTCAGGTTTACTATTACTCGTGCTAATGGTGAATGAATTGTCTCGAGTATGAAACAAATCATTCTTCTCTTCAGCTTTCAAAACCAAGATACACCAAACATTTAGTCCTCTCGTTACTCTTTTTCATGTTCCTTAGCTCACAAACGGTTTTCAGGTTCGCTAGGTCTCGTGCTAAGGTAAGCAAAAAGTACGAGTGAGAACTGTCTCGAGTGAGAACAAATCATTCTTGTCTTCAGCTTCAAAACCAAGATACACCAAACATTAGTCCCTCTCGTTACTCTTTTTCATGTTCCTTAGCTCACAACGGTTCAGGTTCGCTAGGTCTCGTGCTAAGGTAAGCAAAGTCTCGAGTGAGAAACAAATCATTCTTGTCTTCAGCTTCAAACCAAGATACACCAAACATTAGTCCTCTCGTTACTCTTTTCATGTTCCTTAGCTCACAACGGTTCAGGTCTCGTCGCTTCAGGTCTCGTGACTATCGTGCTAAGGTAAGCAAAGTCTCGAGTGAGAACAAATCATTCTTGTCTTTCAGCTTCAAACCAAGATACACCAAACATTAGTCCTCTCGTTACTCTTTTCATGTTCCTTAGCTTACAACGGTTCAGGTTCGCTAGGTCTCGTGCTATTGGTAAGCAAAGTCTCGAGTGAGAACAAATCTAATTTCTTGTCTTCAGCTTCAAACCAAGATACACCAAACATTAGTTCCTCTCGTTACTACTTTTCATGTTCTACGCTTACAACGGTTCAGGTTCGCTAGGTATCCTTCGCTGAAAGGTATGCAAATCAATCTCGACTTCACATCAACCAAGATACACCAAACATTAGTCCTCTCGTTACTCTTCATGTCCTTAGCTCACAACGGTTCAGTTTACTATTACTCGTGCTAAGAGAACTGTCTCGAGTGAGAACAAATCATTCTTGTCTTCAGCTTTCAAACCAAGATACACCAAAACATTAGTCCTCTCGTTACTCTTTTCATGTTCCTTAGCTTACAACGGTTTCAGGTTCGCTAGGTCTCGTGCTAAGGTAAGCAAAGTCTCGAGTGAGAACAAATCATTCTTGTCTTCAGCTTCAAACCAAGATACACCAAACATTAAGTCCTCTCGTTACTCTTTTCATGTTCCTTAGCTTCACAACGGTTCAGGTTCGCTAGGTCTCGTGCTAAGGTAAGCAAAGTCTCGAGTGAGAACTGTCTCGAGTGAGAACAAATCATTCTTGTCTTCAGCTTCAAACCAAGATACACCAAACATTAGTCCTCTTCGTTACTCTGTTCATGTCCTTAGCTCACAACGGTTCAGGTTACTATTACTCGTGCTTAGGTAATGTGAACTGTCTCGAGTGAGAACAATTCATTCTTGTCTTCAGCTTCAAACCAAGATACACCAAACATTAGTCCTTCTCGTTCGTTACTCTTTTTCATGTTCCTTAGCTTACCACAACGTTCAGGTTTATCTATTACTAGGTCTCGTGCTAAGGTAAGCAAAGTCTTCATCCGAGTGAGAACAATTCAGATGTTGAGAACAAATCATTCTTGTCTTCAGCTTCCCAAGATACACCAGATAGTCCTCCCGTTACTCTTTTCATGTTCCTTAGCTTACAAAGGTTTCAGTTCCGCTAGTTTTCGTGCTAAGGAAGCAAAGTCTCGAGTGAGAACAAATCAATTCCCAAACATTAGTCCTCTCGTTACTCTTTTCATGTTCCTTCCTTAGCTCACAACGGTAGGTTCAGGTTTACTATTACTCGTGCTAAGGTAAGCAAAGTCTCGTTCTCGAGTTTGAGAAAAAATCATTCTTGTCTTCAGCCTTCAAACCAAGATACACCAAACATTAGTCCTCTCGTTACTCTTTTCATGTTCCTTAGCTCACAACGGTTCAGGTTCGCTAGGTCTCGTGCTAAGGTAAGGTGAAAGTCTCGAGTGAGTGAGAAACCAAAATCATTCTTCGTCTTCAGCTTCACAAACCAAGATACACCAAACATTAGTCCTCTTCGTTACTCTTTTCATGTTCCTTAGCTCACAACCGGTTTCAGGTTCGCTAGGTCTCGTGCTAAGGTAAGCAAAGTCTCGAGTGAGATCTGTCTCGAGTGAGAAACAAAATATCATTCTTGTCTTCAGCTTCAAACCAAGATACACCAAACATTAGTCCTCTCGTTACTCTTTTCATGTTCCTTAGCTCACAACGGTTCAGGTTTCGCTAGGTCTCGTGCTAAGGTAAGCAAAGTCTCGAGTGAGAACAAATCATTCTTGTCTTCAGCTTCAAACCAAGATTACACCAAACATTAGTCCTCTCGTTACTCTTTTCATGTTCCTTAGCTCACAACGGTTTCAGGTTCGCTTAGGTCTCGTGCTAAGGTAAGCAAAGTCTCGAGTGAGAACAAATCATTCTTGTCTTCAGCTTCAAACCAAGATACACCAAACATTAGTCCTCTCGTTACTCTTTTCATGTTCCTTAGCTCACAACGGTTCAGGTTTACTATTACTCGTGCTAAGGTAAGCAAAGTCTCGAGTGAGAACAAATCATTCTTGTCTTCAGCTTCAAACCAAGATACACCAAACATTAGTCCTCTCGTTACTCTTTTCATGTTCCTTAGCTCACAACGGTTCAGGTTTACTATTACTCGTGCTAAAGGTAAGCAAAGTCTCGAGTGAGAATATGAAACAAATCATTCTTGTCTTCAGCTTCAAACCAAGATTACACCAAACATTAGTCCTCTCGTTACTCTTTTCATGTTCCTTAGCTCACAACGGTTCAGGTTTACTAGTACTCGTGCTAAGGTGAACTGTCTCGAGTGAGAACAAATCATTCTTGTCTTCAGCTTCAAACCAAGATACACCAAACATTAGTCCTCTCGTTACTCTTTTCATGTTCCTTAGCTCACAACGGTTCAGGTTTACTATTACTCGTGCTAAGGTAAGCAATTGTCTCGAGTGAGAACAAATCATTCTTGTCTTCAGCTTCAAACCAAGATACACCAAACATTAGTCCTCTCGTTACTCCTGTTCATGTTCCTTAGCTCACAACGGTTCAGGTTTTCGCTAGGTCTCGTGCTAAGGTAAGTGAAGTCTCGAGTGAGAACAAATCATTCTTGTCTTCAGCTTCAAACCAAGATACACCCAAACATTAGTCCTCTCGTTACTCTTTTCATGTTCCTTAGCTCACAACGGTTCAGGTTTACTATTACTCGTGCTAAGGTGAATTGTCTCGAGTGAGAAACAAATCATTCTTGTCTTCAGCTTTCAAACCAAGATACACCAAACATTAGTCCTCTCGTTACTCTTTTCATGTTCCTTAGCTCACAACGGTTCAGGTTTACTATTACTCGTGCTAAGGTGTGAATTGTCTCGAGTGAGAACAAATCATTCTTGTCTTCAGCTTCAAACCAAGATACACCAAACATTAGTCCTCTCGTTACTCTGTTTCATGTTCCTTAGCTCACAACGGTTCAGGTTTACTATTACTCGTGCTAAGGTGAATTGTCTCGAGTATGAACAAATCATTCTTGTCTTCAGCTTCAAACCAAGATACACCAAACATTAGTCCTCTCGTTACTCTTTTCATGTTCCTTAGCTCACAACGGTTCAGGTTTACTATTACTCGTGCTAAGGTGAATTGTCTCGAGTATGAACAAATCATTCTTGTCTTCAGCTTCAAAACCAAGATACACCAAACATTAGTCCTCTCGTTACTCTTTTCATGTTCCTTAGCTCACAACGGTTCAGGTTTACTATTACTCGTGCTAAGGTGAATTGTCTCGAGTATGAACAAATCATTCTTGTCTTCAGCTTCAAACCAAGATACACCAAACATTAGTCCTCTCGTTACTCTTTTCATGTTCCTTAGCTCACAACGGTTCAGGTTTACTATTACTCGTGCTAAGGTGAATTGTCTCGAGTATGAACAAATCATTCTTGTCTTCAGCTTCAAACCAAGATACACCAAACATTAGTCCTCTCGTTACTCTTTTCATGTTCCTTAGCTCACAACGGTTCAGGTTTACTATTACTCGTGCTAAGGTAAGCAAAGTCTCGAGTGAGAACAAATCATTCTTGTCTTCAGCTTCAAACCAAGATACACCAAACATTAGTCCTCATCGTTACTCTGTTCATGTTCCTTAGCTCACAACGGTTCAGGTTTACTATTACTCGTGCTAAGGTGAATTGTCTCGAGTATGAACAAATCATTCTTGTCTTCAGCTTCAAACCAAGATTACACCAAACATTAGTCCTCTCGTTACTCTTTTCATGTTCCTTAGCTCACAACGGTTCAGGTTTACTATTACTCGTGCTAAGGTAAGCAAAGTCTCGGAGTGAGAACAAATCATTCTTGTCTTCAGCTTCAAACCAAGATACACCAAACATTAGTCCTCTCGTTACTCTGTTCATGTTCCTTAGCTCACAACGGTTCAGGTTTTACTATTACTCGTGCTAAGGTAAGCAAAGTCTCGAGTGAGAACAAATCATTCTTGTCTTCAGCTTCAAACCAAGATACACCAAAAACATTAGTCCTCTCGTTACTCTGTTCATGTTCCTTAGCTCACAACGGTTCAGGTTTACTATTACTCGTGCTAAGGTGAATTGTCTCGAGTATGAACAAATCATTCTTGTCTTCAGCTTCAAACCAAGATACACCAAACATTAGTCCTCTCGTTACTCTGTTCATGTTCCTTAGCTCACAACGGTTCAGGTTTACTATTACTCGTGCTAAGGTGAATTGTCTCGAGTAATATGAACAAATCATTCTTCTCTTCAGCTTCAAACCAAGATACACCAAACATTAGTTCGTCTCTCATGTTCCTTAGCTCTCAGGTTCGCTATGCTAAGGTATGCGCTTAGCTCGAGTGAGACAAATCATTCTTGTCTTCAGCTTCTCACCAAACATTAGTTACTCGTTTTTAGCTAATTTACTCGTGCTTCAGTGCTAAGGTAAGCAAAGTCTCGAGTGAGAACAAATCATTCTTGTCTTCAGCTTCAAACCAAGATACACCAAACATTAGTCCTCTCGTTACTCTGTTCATGTTCTCCTTAGCTCACAACGGTTCAGGTTTACTAGGTCTCGTGCTAAGGTAAGCAAAGTCTCGAGTGAGAACAAATCATTCTTGTCTTCAGCTTCAAACCAAGATACACCAAACATTAGTCCCTCTCGTTACTCTTTTTCATGTTCCTTAGCTCACAACGGTTCAGGTTTACTAGGTCTCGTGCTAAGGTAAGCAAAGTCTCGAGTATGAGAACAAATCATTCTTGTCTTCAGCTTCAAA
>NW_025783993.1:0-25940 GCF_021130785.1 Homalodisca vitripennis
AAAAAAACCCACCCAAGAAAAGGGTTTTAGGAAATCGATTACTAAAAACCCCGAGACAATCACCATGAGTTAATACCAGAAATGTTAAAATTACTACCTACTCAAATTTAAACGTTATATGTCAACACTATAACATCTCGGAAATTTGCCAAAACAATTGAAGAAAGAAATTGTAACTTCTAAATGAAAAAAACCTTTTTTATGGTGAATAATTTCTAATCGACTAACGTTGACTTCTCATGAAATAGTCTAAAGGCAACAAACGTATTTCTAATTCTCTCATGATAAACCAGCTAAAAGTGGAATATTATTTATCCACAAATGGCACTACTAAGAAAAATGACCCTGAAATGGTAAAAGGGGTTATTTGTAAATCTCTCAATTATACACCAATTCAAAGTGAATATTATTTACGACTAATTTTCACTGCTCATACAATCCCCGGGGAGGGAACAGACGTTTTTTGTAATTTTCTCAATGATAAATCGCTCAAATGATTATTTTATCGACGAGTTCACGGCCTCATACAATCCCTGGGAATGGTAACAGAGTTTTTTGAAATTTTTTCTAAATGATAAACCGCAAAAGTTGAGCGTTAAAATATCGATCACATTCCCCCTTCAGGCAAAGTTGATTACACAAACGTGTGGGGAAACCCCATTATGACCCTATATTTTTGTTGCGGCATGCACAAGTGACAATTTTTGCTTGACGGTTTTCCTGCGAGGCAAAGGATTTATTCATTTTCTTTTTTACTTGTTTGTTCAAGTTTATTTTCTCTGTATCATGTCTTACAAATATGTTGACCTTTTTGGATAAAAAAAAAATTTATGTGTCTTTTGGTAAGGGTGCGATTTGTTTCATGATTCCAGTGTTTACAATGAACCCTTTTGAACAAATTTCTAAAATTTTTCTTGTAAAAAATATTTCAAAAGAAGGTCTTGTAAATTTTTCTGCGTTATAAACATTTGGGTTTAAAACAGTTTCGTTAATCCAAAGTATTTGGCCTTTATTCACAAACTCCAACGAAAAGAAAATTGCGCATTGCTCCGGTGGAAATTTGCGGGTAAAAATGTACATTTGTTTATTTCCGTTACGTTTTGAAAAAATATTATATTTTACAAATTACTATTTTTATCAGGAATGTGTATATATAGTATATAATATAAATCCTGTTTTTTGTTACTACTTTAACATTGCCTTTTGTAAAAGGGGGTTTTTAGTATTTTTTTTAAGAAATTATTTTTTCATTTATTTTAAAATGTTTTTAAATTTTAAAAGCCTTACTTTTAAAGTTAAAGTTTCTTTTAATTTTATTTAAAAATCTAAAACAATTTGCCAATGTAATAAATTCTTCCCCACAAGTGTTGGTCTTAAACTTTTATTTTTTATAGCCCCAAAATTTTAAATTATTATGTTTAAAAAAAATATCATTAAAATCATTTAATTAAAAAACAATATTAAACGAACATGATTACATGTATTTCATAGCATATATTAATTCAAGAGGGTCTTTAACAAATGCTTTCAATTAAGGCTATGGGGAAAACAGAACCACTTATCATTTCGTTATAACTTAAACAAGAAAATAAATAAAAAAAATAAAAATTTTGGGAACAGGTTCAAAATTTCATGACATGAATTTTTAGTAAACAATGATAAATATTTAAAAAAAGAACAAAAACCATTTTTAAATTAAACATTGCCCTTCAAATTAGAGGGACTTTAATAAATGTTTTTTTTATTTAACAAAAAAAAAAGTGAATTTCTTTGTTTTTTTATTTTGATCTTGATTAAAAACTACAGAATTTGGCATGTACCACTGAAATTATAAATTAAAAAAAAAAACCCCTTATTGTTTTAAACCTAATGCTGCGGAACTGTAAAACTAAAAAACATATTTTCAATGAAAAATAATGTTTTTAATCCATCTGTGTATTTCTACAACGTATTTATTTCAGAAAAAGAATTTGAAAACAATATTTATTTCCTATAAGGTTTCTAGAGAGTAAAAATTTAATATAAAAGAAACGAAATTTTTTGTGTACGACTTAAAAGATTTTTTCCACGATTATGGTTATTTGTAAATTTGTGGCCCCTTTTTTACACGACTTTAAGTTTGGCGTAAAATAATGATGTGAAAAATTGTTTTAGGGGGTAACAAATTAAAGTTTTTGCATTTTCCCACAAATTCATCAATAAAAAGGGAAAAAAAATTTTTTCTCAAATTTTTATTTTTAAGAATAATTTGGGTTAAAGGGTTTTTCTCAGAGGACAAAAAAAACACATGTAAAAATTTACAATTCTGTATACCGCCTTTTCCTTTTTGTTACCCACTGGTTTGAACGTGTTATATTTTTTGTGTTTTTTTGCTGAAATTCAATTTATTACTCAAACAAAACCATACATACTAACATTTTAACTTGGTTTTTAAAATTCAAATAGAAGGGAGCCGCTTAAGGTGAAAGGGTTTTCTGATATGACCCAAAAAAATTATGCGTTATCTAATTTTCCCTGCATTAGATAAAAATATTACAAAATTGAAGTAGAAAATTTATAACTTTTTTGTTAAATGAAGCCCCAAAAAAGTGTGTAAAAAAGTTTTTAAAAAAAAAATTTCGATGATAAGTAAAAGATTTTAAATAAAGATTAGAAACCGTTAATAAATTTCCAAAAATACGGCATTTTCCAAGCTTTTGGTCGTTTAAGAAACCCCAAAAAAAAAAAAAATAAAAAAATAAAAAAAAAAAAAAAAAGAAAGCATTTAATACATTTAAAAAAAGTTCTTTCTAAACTTACCAAAAAATTACTAAATCGATTTAAACAAACAAAAAAATTTGCGATCAAGACTTTAAAAAAAACCGATTTTAATAACATTGAACGTAATCCAAAAGTTAAAAATCAGATTCAAATTTTAACAAATTGAAATATTGATAGATTTTTTTTTACATGCCAAAAATCTGTGAACACTTACTATACAAAGGCCGATCTTGGGCATGTGTCGAGCGTTTACCTTGCTTTTAGTAACTCCACTTTTGTTCTTTTCATCTGCTTAGTTGTCTGCTTTCCTCTTTACATTCTTAGTAAACCCCCAGTTTACTCAACATAAGTAAATCTAAATAAGCTGTGGTCAGTAGTGGATTTTTTCTTGAATTTTTGAGTGGGGGTGAGCAAAGTTTTTGTTATTGCGGAAACAAACCAAGGCCTATTTACACGCTACCAGTTTTTTGATAACTTAAATGCGAAAGATTTTTTGTTAACGAACTTTTTGTTATGATATTTTTTTTTACAATAACGTACACGACATTTTTTTTTTTGCAACGGTTGTAAGTATTTGATTGAGTAAACGTTTTTGAGTAAAAAGCAAAAATTATTCTGAGTAATATATACATTCAATTTTTACGATTCTTGTCCTTAGAATTACAAAACAAGCAAAGTAAACCTTTTAAATTTCAAGTTCACGTCGTTTTTGAAAGGTTTCTAAAATTGAATTGTTTGGTATAAATATTCCCGGTGGTACTAACTTTGTCAAAGACGTTCAAAAAATACTTATTGGAGTCATTAATATACCCAAATTTTGCTTAAAAACTTTCAGCATCACATTATGAAAAATGGCAGCTTGATAAGACAAAAATATCGTCGTTGGTTGATAAGAAAACGGTGCTTGGGGAAGCTTCGAACAAAAACCGTACATTTTGCTCACCCACTCACCACTCAAGGAAATATCAATTACTACATCGCTTATTTACTTATGTTGCTAAGGTGAGGGGTTCACTAAAATGTACAGGGAAAGAAAACTCAGCGATGAAAACGAACAATAGTGAGATTTTATAAAAAGGGGAAAGGAAAAACGCGGGACACATTGGCCCAAATCGGGAGTACCTATTTTGTATTATTATAAGGGAAAATCCAATTATAATGACGGCCTTTTTGTCCAGTATAGTACACAATTCGGGTTTTTGAAATTTGTATATTTCCAATATTTTTAAACATGAATTTTATTTTGCTTTATATGGGGCCCGATTAATAGACTTTGAACCAATTGATATCCTTGCAAAAATCATGGTTTATAGTAATTTGTGGAAAAGTTAAAAAAGAACTTTTGTTTAAATGCATTTAATGTCGCTTTCTTTTTTTTTGGCTTTTTTGTGGTTTCAAATCAACTAAGCTTGGCTTGCATTTTTTGTGAAATATATTTATTTTGTTCCTAATTGTTTATTAAAATCTTTAGTTATATAAAAAATTTTTATTTCTGAATTCTATTAACACTTTTAAGGCTTTAAAAAAACATTTCACTTCTTTTTTTAAATTTTTTTTTCAATAAAGGGAAAGTTTTGGTTTTTTGAAATCGCTCAAACCATTCCCCTGAAAATTTTTTTCAATTCTTTTTGAATGTTCAAACTTAAATTAAAATTTTTTATGTATGGGTTTTGTTAATTGAAAAGTAATTAAATTTCAGCCAAAAGCACAATAAAATACAACAATATTTTTTCATTTCTTACATAATTTGTTTTTATTTAAAACGAGTTAAGAATATCTCATTTTAATACAGGTTTTTTATGTTATTCAGTAAAACTTTATTTATAAAATTATGTTTTTTTAAAAAAAGCATACCTTTCCCTCTATAATTTTTTTTAATATCCAAGGTGTCCTACTAACATTTTCAGGTTTTATTCGTGGGAAAAGAAAAAACAAAATTTATATTCAAACTTTCAAAAAATCAAAATTACCCAAACAGAACTAAATTATAGTTTTTAATACTTTTCGCAACCTTTTGATGTGGATGAATTACATTTTAGAACACCAACCCCCTTATTAAATCTATGGTTGAAAATTGATTCAGTTAATAGTTTTCCCTCTCGCTCTGATTAGTTGATTATTTTAAAATTATCAATTTTTATTCCTTAATTTGATTTTTTGGAATGTTTAAATTATTTTAACCAAAGCTTTTAGCACTGGGGTTTATTATTTTTTTAGTAAAACCCTTTCAATAAATCAAAAAGTACAAAAGGGCCATCCTATTTCCGGGTGGGGGCGGACTTTTTTTCCAAAACAGGGGTTTTACCTTATCCCTTTCTTGTATTCGTGCAGCCAAGATTCAAAACGAAATTTACTGTTTTTATCAATTACTCGGGGTTTTATATTACAAAAAGGTGTTTTGATAGTTTATTTTTTAAAATCAATCACAGAAGACTGCGTAGGTGAGATCTTTTTTGTAATGGCAGAGAGCCTGGGGCTGCGCGCGCAGATTGCTTATCTTACCCTCGCGTATGTCACCTAAACAAAAATTATTTTATCTTGAATAAAAAAAAGCATCATTTAAAAATATAGCCAATAAATACACAAAACAAGATATCAATTTTCGAATTCAAATTCCCCAAAAATTAACTCTGACATACTATCAATTGACAGATATGTTACAAAATTTATTTCTTAATACAATTTTAAATAATAAAATTAATACACATGCAATATTTTAAAATTTTAGCCACAACGTAATTAAAATCTTAAAGGGGATTCTTAATAAACTAAAACACTTTTAAAAAATTTTTAAATTTTTATTTTAATAAATTTTAGATTTTAAAATTTATTTTTTTGTTGTTATAAACAGTAACGTTTTAGGTTAAACATGTAAAGGAGGTTTAAAGGAAGTGTGGTGGAAAAAAATTTAAGGGGAAAACTTTAACTGTTGGAAAAACGTGTACCAGAAGTTAAGAATTGAAGTTTTCGGGAAACAAGCGGAAAGAAAAATTTTTCAACAACACATCGACCTCAGGGCCATACAAAACTTCTTCTTTTTCCTGCTTTCCAGCTTCCTCTTTTTAAACTTACTGCTACCTGGGCCCCCTTGGGTCTAAACTTTTTTATTGGCTTTTAATTTTCCGCAGTTGGTCAAGTGCCTTCACCCAAGTACACAATTTGCACCAGCCTGACCAAAAAAGTTTTTTCAAAATAAAAACCCTTACCTTTACCGTACCCAAAATAACCTAGTTGTTTATTACGAATTTAAAAACTCCTATTTGGGTGTTTAAAAAAACCCGGAAGCATCTTTAGTTTTCTAGGGGAACGTTGGGTTTTACCCAAAAATCTTTTCCCTTTTGGGCAAAATCCATGTTGTGGGGCATCATCAGTTATAGTCTGTGAAAAAACTTTGCCCAAAAAGCTTTGTACATATTCTCAAGTTATCATGTTCTTTCGAATTCTAGACAATAAAATGTCTGCAATTTAGTAGTGCTTCTATAGTAAAACCGATTTTTTACCTAACAACCCCTTACCTCCCCAAGTTTTTATTTTTTCAGTCATTTTTGAAAAAATTACGGTAACAAAAACAAACAGACAGCTGTTAAAATCTAGCAGGGATTAAGTAAAGGGAGCAGTGTAAGCCAACACAAAAAATAAAACAAAATATCAAATTCAAAAGTTACAGAATGAGTACAGTATGAAAGTCGAGAATGTAAAAATCAAACAAAATATGTTATAAATTTTTAAAAAATTTTTTTATGTGGCTTATTTTAATGAAAATAAAAAAGTATTAAATCAAAAGATCAAAAAAAATAGAGAACAATAAAAAAATAAAAAATAAAATCTAATTTTTTTTAATTGACGTCAGACTCCCCTTAATTTTTTTTCAATTTTTTTTTTCATTTTAGTTTACCTAAAAACCGCCCGTTAGATGATGAACCTCGAGTTTTGGAAAAGTAATAAAACAAATAAAGAAGATAAGTGTTTAGACGATTAAAAATTTTAAAACGAATTCGTAATTTCAAACTTAACTAAATTATTGCGAAAGTAGTTTTTGTACAAAGAATTCCCCCAAGAGCCCGGAAAAAAAACACAGGGGAGTGGGGGAAAGGAAAAGAAACTATGCAGTGCAAGCGGAAAACGATCAAAGGTTTTTGTTTCATTGAAGTATTAGAAGATTGTAAGAAATCTTTCAATTTTGCCCAAAACTCAAAAAATGATTTGTTGTAATTTCTGCAGCTTTTTTTTTATCTTTGAATCTTAAATACAAAATTAATTTTTTCCCCTTTTCCCTGGGACGTCTAAGGATAATCTTTCATTATAAGTGATGAGGGGTTTCAAGGGTTTAAATATCATTTTTTCTTATTTATCTACATTCCCCTTTTGTAAGATGTTAAATACCGGCGATAAGGTCTTTAAAGGGGGACACGTGGTGTGTTGGCTACTCCAAAATCAGATAATATTTCGTGTTTTTTTGTAGGTGCGGGCCCGGACCAAGGATCCCCCCAGCGTCGCTCTACGGAGGGTGGGGTGCATTTTGTGGGGCCCTGGGGGTCGGTCGACCCTCAACCCTCAGTGCACCAACCCCACTTCACTCGCGTCACGGAAGGGGACCCTGAATTTTATCGGGGTGGCTGTTGTGCAACCCCCATCTAATGGCACCACCATCTGGTTCTCCATGTGGGGTGAGTGTGTATGGATATACAAATTTTATTTAGTTTGTAATATTTTATGTGTTTTATGTATATACATTTTTTTATCAATCTATTTACCAAAAAACTTTTAAAACAACAAATTTAGGGGTGAGCGTTAGTGAACCAATATATTATATAAATTTAACTTATTGAAATTAAAATCAAAGATAAAAAGCTTTTATTTTTCGTAGGATTCCCTGCCCACACTTTAAGAAACAAAATTAGTTAATTATTTTAGTGTAAAAAAAACTAAACCCAAAAAAAAAGATAATAACCAAAAACTTTTAAAACCCCAAATAAAAAATGCAAAGACCCCGCGTTATATAATTAATAAAAAAAAGTTTTATAAAAATTTACTTTTATCTTTAATTTAAACGAATTGGTATTTTGATTTTAAGATTTTATGGGCTTGTTTGATAATTTTTTAAAATTTTAAAAAAATTTAAATTTTTTGAAGGAAAAAGGGCCCTTTTTTTACCCATTTAAGATCGTAAAACTCTTCACTTTTTCTGTTTTTTTGTCAGCACATTTTGGCTTAAAAGAATATACACAATCCATACCGGAAGAACCATTTCCAAAAAGCTTTCCAACCGATGAGGTACAATGGGGTTTCCCTCCAAAGTAATGTTTTGATTTTAGTTCGAAAAGTATCACTTTCCGACTCCAAATGAACTGCAAAACTACAAGTATCAAAAGAATAATTATGTTTTAAAAGACCTTCTTTTTCCCAGAGCTTCTTTTCTATTCTCTTTGTTATATAATCGGTGCTGCTACTGTTGGAGCTCACTAATAGACTGGGGTAAAAAATTGCGCCCCTCCCTTCAATCACATAAATTTCAAAAAACATGCGGTCTTATCTATGAATACTTTACTTACGTTTCTAAAAAAAAAACATTAGTTTTTAATTAGTAATTACAATAAATAATCTGACCTTTTTTTTCTTTAATTAGAAAAAATATGTTTTTTTTGTAATATTAATCATTTTTGTTTCGGCGTTGTTCCCTTTTTAATTTTTTCTACTAGTTGTTTTAATTGGTTTATTTCTAATGTTTGTCGTTATTTTAATATGATTTTTTAATACTTTATAGACTTTTTCCAAAGTTCACTAAAAATTTTCAAAGACGGAACGTAATTTTTTTTCATTACAAATTTTAAAGTTGTACTTAATACCGTGGCTTATAAAGTAGCTTGAAGATTTAAATTTTTGAGTGGTATTGAAATGCAAATGTATAACTCAAATTCCCCAAAACGTTGCTATATTCATATTGAGGTGTAACAGATCAAAAAAAACAAATTTTTATCTCTATTTCCCTAAACAAAAAAATCCAATTTTTCTCATTCTTTTTCATCACGCGCTGCTGAAAAAATACTTTTTACTATAAGTGTTTTGTAAAACATGTCTAGAAATATTTTGGTTCTTTTACCTTCTCAAACTCTTCAGCTGTTATATAAAAGAAAATCAGAGTTGGTTTTTTTTAAAGTTTGATGCGCATTATTATTATCTTCTATGCCTCAAAGTATACTTTTTTTTGTTATTAATAATTGTGATGTAAAGCTTTCCCCTCCTAGGAAACAAAAATTTTTTTTTTTTCAATAAAGCGTAATAACGTGTACTAATTATTTTGTTTTTAAAAAAAATAAAAAAAAAAAAAAAATTAAAAAATTCAAAGAAGTAACTAAAAATTTTTTAAAAATCCACTTCTGTTAGGGTTGGGGCCCTTTTTTCCCCAAAAAAAAAAATTCCCTTTGAAGACTTTTTATTCAATCACTATATTTTTTTTTTCCCCCTCCATTAACATGTCTTTTTGGGGATTAAACTGGGCCCCCTTTTTGAGTAGAACTTAAAATAAACCCTTTTTTTAATTTTTTTTTGTATATGAAAAGTTAAGCTGAAAAGGAAAAAAAAAAAATAAGAAAGGGAAATTGGGAAAAATTTTTGGGGGGTTTAAAAAAATAATTTTATATAAAAAG
Source organism: Homalodisca vitripennis (assembly GCF_021130785.1). Lineage (NCBI taxonomy): Eukaryota > Metazoa > Arthropoda > Insecta > Hemiptera > Cicadellidae > Homalodisca > Homalodisca vitripennis. Next base: position 9,408 of record NW_025783993.1, read on the forward strand.
TAGATTTTTAACAAAAAATTTTGTTTTTAAAAAAGGGAAAAATTTTTTAAACCAAAAATTTTTTTCTTGTTTTAAAAAAGTTTTTTTTGTTTTGTTCAGCCGGAGAAACCCCGGAAAGTTAAACATCGGGGGGACTCAGGAAGTGTACCAAAAGCCCGTCAAAATGGACGTAACCCCCAAAACTGTACAATCCCAATCACCTGTCTTTATAGCATCGCACCGTTATACAAAACAGGTATCAAAAAACTTTGCATGGCTAAAATAAACCTTTAAAAAAGAAACCCAACCTCTGGCTCAGGCGTCCCAAACATGCGCACGAGTTACCCTTTTTTCCCTTTCCAGTGCCCTGCGGGGAAAAACCCTTGGGAAAGTTTTTAGACCAAATAAAAGGGGTCACGACCTGAGACGATTTCATTGTCATGGTTTTTGGATGGGGACGAGCTTTCCTTTTAGATCGGGGGGGGGTGGGCCCATTTTTGGGGGAGGGGGGTGTTCGTTTTTCCCCCCCAAACGTTTCAGAAAAAAAATTTGGGGGGGGACCATTGTCCGCCAAAATTGATTTGAAAATTTACATCTTTACAAAGACCCACCAATAGTCACGCACGGGGCTCACATACGTGGGTCGTAAGTTTTTAGACCCAACTTTAAAACTCCCAAAAAAACCACCGTCGATACAACGTTGTTGGGGATTATTTGTTATAGACATTCTTTTAACCCTGACATTTAAACCCCACCTAAACTGGACGAAATTTCGCCCCACTAACGCTTTTGGAAAGCGGGGGGGGATTGGGAAATTTTTTAACACCAAAAGAGGCAGGGCTAAAATTTAAAATTTTGGGGGAAAAAAATATTTGTTTTTAGAAAAATTTTAGTTTATTAATATTTATTTGCCCTAGCATTTAAAAATTAAAAAAAAAACCCCTTATCAAAAAAAAGGAAATAAAAAGTAAAAGTGAAGTTTAAAAAAATATATATCAAAGTGGGTCTAAATTTATAATATGAATACAATTTAAAAAAATTTTGCCAACACCTATATTAAAATGGAAAAAATAATAAAAATTTTTAAAAGAATGCATTTTTTCCCCCTTATAAAAATGAAAAATACTAAAAGTATTTTAATTTAATTTTAAAACCAAAACCCCCCGAGTCATCATCACAATTAAAAACACAAATTTTTTATCCCCGAAAATCTTTCTTTAAAAAATTTTTTAGGGGTAGTAAACTTAATAAAATTTTTTAAAAAAAAATGTTAATTTTTAAAAAAACTATTAGCAACACCATTTTGCGGGATTTTCTTTAAAAAGTTTAAAAATTTTTTTTTTACCAATTCAAACGTCCCCAACAAAAAAAATTTTCATTTTAAATTTTCCTGATTTGATAAAACACTTAAAAAAATCTCACCTTGGTTTTTTGTTAGCTAATATTTAAACCCCCGTAGTCCGTAAAATATTTTGGGTCCCTAAAATTAAAAAGGAAGAGCGAAAACGACAAATCAAGTTTAAATGCTTTTCAATTTTGTGAACTAAAACCAAAGTAAAAATTTTAAAAAAAAACGCCCTAATAAGTCACTTGCATTTTTTATTTTTAATCAAAATTTTTAGCAATAAATGAACTTTTGGGAAAACAAAAGTGACATCAGTTTTTGATAATCAAAATTTTTTTTCCCAAAATTTAAAATTTTTAAAAAAATTGCGGGGGAATTTGGTTTTTGATAAAAAATAAGTTTGGGGGCCCAATATTATACAATTTTTTGGGGGCAATTATACTATCGGTAACTGCTTAGGGTATGTAATTCAATTTTTAATTTTCTTTTTAGGTTTTCCTTTCAATTTGCAATATTTGAAACCCAGGATTAATTCAAAAAAAGGGCCCCAAAAAAAAATTCGTTAGATCCCCTCCAAAAATTTTTCAAATTTTTACAACCAATTTAATCGTTTTTTTAATTTAAAATTTTTTCATTTAAATTCCTTCCCTTCCGTTAAAAGGGTTTAATAAAAATTTTAAAAAATTTACATTAAACCAATTTAAAAGAAAACCTAAAAAATTTATTTACCAAAAATTTTAAAAAACTATAATTCAAATTTATATTGTGAGTAAAAAGTTAATAATTTCTAAAAACTGGGGATTTACATAACCCCCGTTCAAAATTTCTTTAAAATTGAGAATAAATCCATTAGAAAAAAAAATTAAAAAAAAAAACCCCTTTTAAAATTTTGAAATGTCTTTTTTTCAAAACTTTAAAATTTAAAACCATTTCCCATGTTTTTAATTTTTTTTGCAATATTTCTTTAATGACTTAAGGACTAGTCCCCTTTGTCTGTGACAATGAAAAGCCTATTTAAAAAAAAACCCCGCCATAGGGTACGGGGACACCTGCAATTTATAGGTCTAAAAAAAAAGTAATGGGATTACCAAGAGTGAAAAATTATAAAAAAAACTTGAATTAACCCATGAGGTATTTTTGTAAAAAAATTGTTACAAAAGAAATACTTTTGGCCCCCTTTCGGTTTTTTTAGACTTAAGTTTTGCGTTGATATTTTCCTTTTTTTTCAAGATAAATTTACTCTGATTTATAATGCTTTTTCCTAAATAAAACTTTTTATTAGAAATTTGTACCACCGAGGTGCTTGACTTTTTGGAGTCAAAACCCATATCTCACATTTTTACCGGGGGAATTCATTTCTCGTCAGGTCTTTTTTTCCCCTTGTTTTGTTGGATTGGTTGCAGGAGTAAATTATCATCGACTTTTTAAAATTTGAAATTGGGGCAAAGGCCTTTAAATTAAAGGGATTGTGTTGGTGTTTTTGTAAAAACCTCTGTCGAGTTTTTTTTGTCTCTTTTGTGTTTTTGTTTTTTTAAAAGGGCAACTGTAGTAACAACTAGGTTGGGTTTTAGTTCTCCAAAAAAAAAATTTTACTTACGATTAAAACGTCAATATTTACAATATTTCAAAAAAAATTCCTACCTTTCAGTTTTAAAAAGTGCCTAAAAAGAATGTATAAAACCACAAATAAAAAATCAAATAATTAAAGAGCATTTATCATACCTTACTACCTTGTACAAATTTATATCCATTGTACGGAATTAAAAATTTCCCTGATTTATATCTTTTTCCCCAAAATTTTAATTATAAAGCACTAATTTTAAACATTCGTCTTAATTTTTTTTTCTTTTTTTACTGGTTTTATGGAAAATTTCCCTTCATTTTTTAAAAATTGTGCAAAACCTTTGAAATGAAGGTGGGGTGTAGGGGGGGGAGCTAAAAAAAGGGCCGAGGTTTTCAATTATGTATTTTTTTTTATTTTAACTTTTTTCTTTTTAATAAATAGCAAATCATTTAAGTCATCCTTTTTTGAGCTAGTTCCAATTCTCAGGATTTGTTGTATACATTTCTTTTCCAAAATTGGGGGGTTTTTGGAGGGGTCGCAGGTGTAACATAGCTAAATTTTTCTTTCAACAATTGGTGCGAGGGCTCCCAAAATTTTTAAAGATGGTGTTGGGGGGGTTTAAACCCCTGCGAGGGGTTTTAACTTTCTCTCTTAGTGTTTTTGTTGAAAAGGGGAAAAAGGGTAATAACTAATCAGGGTTATAAAAAATTTCCAAATAATTGTTGAGGCTTTCATTTTTATCCGCTTAAGAATATTTACTAACCTTGAATAAAAAAATACCAAAAATTTTCAAATTTTTTTTTAAAAAAATTTGATTTTCTCATACATTCATACCCATACAAGTTTATAGCTCAAATTTTAAAATTTTTTTAAAAATTTATCTCTACTAAAAAACCTTTGGCTTTTAAAAAGTACCTTTAAAGTTTTAAATTTATTCTCCATATACTCTCTTTGTAAATTTGAAAATTCTTTTTTGATTTAGTACCAAAACATATGGGATCATTTTTTGGAACTAAGAATTTCTACGTCCCCCGGAGGTTCTTCTTTGAGAGGGTTTTGGGGGGGGGGTCGGCCTTAATTTGAAATATTTCATTCCCTCTTGAAAGTAGGGGTGAAGGTTTTTTAAATTAAGGGACGGTTGGTTTTGCTAAACCTCTGTCAAAAATTTTATTTTCTCTTTGTGCTTTTTTGTAAGGGGGAAATTTAGTAATAATCAAGGTTTATTTTTTTAGAAATAAATTAAAATTTTACTGTACCAAAAAAACGTTTTTTTCTGTACAATATTTTTATTGTACCAAAAAGGGCCACTTTTATTTACGTCCGCTATAAAGAAAATCTAAACCAAATTTTTAAATAATGCAAAAAATTAAAAATTTTATTTTCCTACAATTACATCCCTTACAAATTTAAGTGCAGTCACTTAGTACTCAAAATAATTCGTGTACTAAATTTTCTTTAGGAAACATTTTTAGCCAAATTAAAATAATTTTTATTTAAAAACAATTTAAAAAAAAAAAATTTTTACATATTTATTTAATTTTCTTGTTTTAATAAGCAGATAAATTCATAAAAGTAATATCTAAACTTTTTCCTGTTGCCGTTTTGGCACCAATAAATATTTTATGATTTGACCCCTAAATTTATGTGTTTAAATATTTATTGAAACGCTAGTAGAAACTCTTAAATTTTTTATCATTTTAAATTTTTAAATAACATTTCTTTTTAACTATTCAAAATCTTTTCAAGTTTTAAAAAAATTCTAGTTACATCACCACAAATATTAATTCCAATGACCCCTACAAAAAAACTGCTAAAAAAAAGTTTTTTTTTCCAAAAAATGCTTTATTACTTAAAAATCATGCTTGTTTTTTATATAGATTATCTAACCTTAAAAGGGAAAACCGTTCGGAAAATCATCCATCCTTATTTTTCGAAGGGTCCGGGACAAACCCTTTCTTTCGGACTTAGGTAATTTTACTTTTTGGTAACAGTTGGGGTGGGGGGTTTGCGACGAACGATTCGGCCGGGAATTTCTCGCAAGCGGGGTGAGGTGGGGGAGAGGTGGGGCCGGGGGCCTTCACTGGGCATCCCCCGCTACAGAAAGACGTCACCATCAGCTCATCATATGTGCACAACGTCGCGGGGGCCCCAGTCTCGAGTTTTTTTGACCGGACACGTGACGGGGTTACTCACTGTGGCCCAGCCTTTGAAGGTGAGGAAAACCAACTATGGCAATTTTGGGGGGGGGGGGGGGAGAAAGTTTTAAAAGAATTTAAACCCCTATTGGGGGGATAAATCACTTGTCTCAGATCATATTTTATTTTTAGGATTAAAGTTGTTTTTTCTATGATGGTTTTTTACCCCCTTTATTCCGGGGAAACTTCAGACCCAAAACCTGACCGTGGGGGAAAAGTCCACCCCCCATGAAGCGCAATTTTTTTCCCTTTTAAGTCCAGTGACAGATGCAAAGACCAGCCCCGCATGGCTGCGGGTTGGGGCTTCGTGCTGGAGAACGTTTTTTGGGGCCCCCAAGTCGTCACCGGGGGCGCCAATACCGAACCACGGCCCCAACGCGCATTTTCCACCATAGTATCAGGGATACCCCAAGAAATAAATTTAAATATAATTTTTTATATACCTTAAAGTTTTTTTTCACCAATACGGGGAAAACCCCTATGAATAAAAATCGTCAAAAATATTATTTTTAATTCCGCAACGACACTCCCAAGGGGGGGAAATTTTTTCGGGGTCACAGCCAAAAATACGAAAGTGAACGGGAAAGGGAGCCCGATATAGGTTATTTTACCCCCCGTATTTGCTTTTCACAAAAAAAGGAAAAAAAGTTTCCACCTTACAGGTTTAACACGCCCTGCCTAAAAAATTTTAAAAGGGGCGGAGTGGGCTAACCCCCTATGAAAGTATTTCAAACTTCCGGGAAAAAATAACACTTTTTCCTTAATTGTACAGCACCCAAATCCCCGGGGGCCCCTAACCAAACCTTGAAACTACATCCACACCTAGCGTTTTAAAATTATTTCCAATTGCCCAAATTTGTGTAAACGCGTTCCCAGCACAAAAGGTAAAGTTGCCACAGTAAAAAAAATATAATTTTAAATTTTGACTCTCAAAAGGAAAGAAAAAATTTTCAGTCGGCTTTAGATTGATACAGTTGCTGTGGTTTTTTTAAATAAATACATACACGCCAGGGCAAAAGGGCCTTGTTTGCGATATTAACAACATTAGCTCACTCGCACAGAAAAATATTACCACTAATACCGGGAATATTTTTTCATCAATTTTTCGTTGCCAACCCAATTTTTTGTATAAAAGTAAATTCCAGCTTTCGAAACTCCAAATTCCAAACTCCAAATCTCCGATTTTTACTCTGGGTTGATCGACAATTTTTCCTTTTTACTCTACTTGCTTTCTATACTTTGCTGGTTCTTTTTCAACACTAAAACAAGTTTATAGGGTAAAATGGTGATGTTTGAGTGATTTTTTTTATTTAGAGTGAAATTTACTCTTATTATATTCGGTAATTTTTCCGCTGATTATTGTCACTCATCATCTTTGGTCAGTTTTGTACTTCGTGGTAAAAAACTATATACCCCTTTTGGGTTAGTTTAAAAGGAGTTTTAATTGTTACTTTTTTATTTTTTTATCCTTTCCATTCTAGTTGGGTTGTTAAAGAAAAAATTTGGGTTTTTGGGGACCTTTTTATACAATGGAGATATTAAACAACCTACAATGATGGCAAAAAGACTTTTCAAAACTTTTGTCACTTTGGACAATTTTCCCCTAGTTTTTGAAAAAAGTACTTTCAATACTTTTAACACTGGGGAAAAAAAAATTTTAAACTTTTTAGAATTACCTATTAATTTTGGGGTAAAAACGCCGATTTAAATAAAATACCGTATTATCTTAATTAAATTCTAATTACTTTTCAAATTATTGGAAAGGTTATAAATATGTTTGGGGATGATAAAGTGTCTTTTAACAAAACTTTTTTTTTAAAAATTAAAAAAACCCCTTATTCTTTACCTTCAACGAAAAATGCAATTTTTGAAAAATTTTCTTATTTAGAATTTTAAAATTTTTTTTCATTCCTTTTTTTTAATTGGGGATGGCAAAAATGAATTTGGTTTATTAAAATCTTTTTGTTTTCGGGGAAATTAAAAAATAAAAAGGATTCCCCTTGGTTTTTTATTCCGATGGTTTTTTTATTTAAAAAAAACTTTTAAGAATAAAGAAATTAAATATTAAAAAGGTAACAATCATTTTCCCACTCAAACCGGGGAAAATTTAACTTAAACTTTTACAGTCTTTTTTTTAACAAATTTTAAAATTTGGGCTTTTTTGATATCTGTTTTGAAAAAAAATTTTTCTAATGTTTTCTACAGGGTTTCAAAAAAGCATATACTTTCGATGTTATATATTTTGATAATTTTTCTGTTTTCATTTTATATCTGGAGGCTGGGTAACTACCAACCAGAACCTTTCCAAAGAAAATTTTTTTTCAGGCAATGTTGGAAAATTTTTTTCCATTACGCGGGAGGGGGACATTCGGGAGCTCGAGATTGGCTGCGGGGGGCGGCGGAGTTTAACCGATTTTGGGGCTGGGGGCCCGGGGTCCGCCCCCCTGGGATACCCGCCCCTCTTTTTCACTGCAGACTCGACCCGCTCCCCCAGGTTTGTTTTACATGTATACAAATGTACTACTAAAGGGTTTTAGTAGAACAACTACATGAGTAAAAAACGTTTCTTTTTCCGTTAAACTCAGAGTTTGGGTTTGGTAGTTGAATGATTTTTGACCAAGCTTTTTTAGTTTAAGTGGTCAATAAAATTCATTATACATAATACAAATTCATTAAATGTGAGTTTATAAATTCAAAAGTACATAAAATTATGTTGGTTTTAATTAAGAACATATACAAGTCTATGAATAATTTTACAATTTTACGTTAGTAAGGAAATATGATTTTTGATGGTATTGAAAACCCTACATTTGGTTATCGTTTGATGTAAATGAAACAATCAATAACATTCCGTTTAGAAATTCCGCAATCTGATCTCTTCTTCAGGGTGAATTCAGGCCGTGCCCAATCAGAGGCAGGTTCTCTTAGTCGGTCAGTGAGTGCAGACCCTGTTGTGACTTGCGGTTTCATTTAGTTCACTTTTACTGTTATTTAGATGCATGTTTTAGAGTTTAATCTGCATGGAATTGATACACAATAATACAATGTTCGCAACGCTCTGATATTGCTATTGTTGTAGTTTTTACCTTTGGAAAGAGAATCCCGATTTCCAATTTCGCAAAGTAGTAGTGATGTTTTTTTTTTTTTTTTTTTATTTTTTACTGACCAAACATCTGGAAAAAAGTCCTGTTTTCTTTTCTTTCGTAATCAATTTAATTTGAACAAAAATAAACACAAGAAATAAGAACGATTAACAATGATTTCGTTAAGGTCGTGTCTAAATCGTTTTTTCTGAAAGAAGGGCGAGATTGTTCCTTTAATGTGATTTTCCACTAAGCGCTATGGCATTTGCAATGAATTATATGGAAAAACTTTTACACTATAGATAATAATTTAAAACCATTTTTAATTGTTGTTACTTTTGGACAGGAAGACGAGGATTAATTGAGTTTTATTGTGATAATGGGGGTTGTGGGGGGGCGGTTAAGAATTTGAAACGTACGCATATACTCATTCAGAGCTTAACAATATTCGAATTACAACCATTACAAGCGTCCACCTCCTTTTGAATTGTATTCTATGAAGAAAGGAATAGTGGTCAGTGTGAGTTATAAACACTTTTCTAATAAAGGGGCAGCATGAATTGAACTGGTTTTCTTGATATTTCAAATTATCGTTTCACCTGTCAAGCCAATTACTCAACAAAAAGGGGCATCCCAACAAATCCCCACCCCCCCCCCCACAAAAAACTTTTCCACAACTTAATTCAAAGGAAACGCTATATTTTGACCTGTTTAAAGATTAAACCAGCCTTACTAAATCCAAGTTCACAATCGAACCAGAATTTATATAAAGGCGTGTTGCCGATTTCTTCCAGGTGTTTTTATACAGAAATGGCGTTTTAAATGTTTGTTACATTTTGTTTATTTTTTGCTAAATTATTTTACTTTACAGTTATCTTCGATTTTACATTTCAAGGAATTAAAAGTCTAACTGTTTACGTTTTATAAGTTTTTACTAATTGTGGCTACAGCCTCATATCATCTAGTTTGGATATCATACACCATAAAGACAGCCACTATTTGTTTCTTCGGAAGCATGTCATAAAGTTCCACAATTACATGGTAACCAGCATGAACCTCGGTATTAAGGTCTTGCCTTTCTTTTATTGTGCTTACTGATGGCAGGTGTTGGGAAATAATTCGGTTGTGCCAATCCACTGCATCCTCTCTTTTTCGTGTGTTTTGGTAGTGGATGGCAACTCAAGTTCAAAATTCCAAACCATCATCATGAGCTTTCACTATAGGAATTGTCACAGTCCAACATCTTTCTGTTCTTCTATAGTACTTTGTACAGCGCTAATAATTTAACTTGATGTAGGTTTGAGGAGATTCCGATGCCGTTGCTGATGTGGAGGAGAGTTGTTAGACGTGGGGTTGGATTAGTCTGGCAAAAGCCCGAGCTCGCAGGCGCTCTCTCCCTCACGGTATGATATAGAGGATGACAAACTCCACTGCATTCATGCATCATCTATGAAACTATACAACAAAAAGAATTTGATCACCCATCCAACATCTTCTGTTCTTCTATAGTGTAACTTTGTACAGCGCTAATTATTTTAAAACGTGATGTAGGGTTTGAGGAGATCCGTGCCTGATGGGCTTTTGGGAGGTAGAGGAGAGTGTAGCCGTGGGGTTGGATTAGTCTGGGCAAGCCGAGCTCCGCATGCGCTTCTCTCCCTCACGGTGTATGATAAAGAGGATGGACAACGCTCCACGTGGAATCATCAACATGGAACTTCAACAACAGGGAATGTGTTGCACCGTCTCAACATCTTCTGTATCTTCTATAGTAACTTTGTACCAGCGCTAATATTTAACTTGATGGGTAGGTTTGAGGAGATGCGTGGCGTGGCTTGAGGTAGAGGAAAGTGTAGCCGTGGGTTGGATAGTCTGGGCAAAATGCCCGGCAGCTTCCGTCAGCGCTCTTCTCCCCTCACGTATGATATAGAGGATGACAACTCCACTGAATCATAATCTTGAACTTCACAACAGGGAATTGTCAAGGTCCTTAACATCTTCTGTCTTTTCCTATAATACTGTGTACATCGCTAATATTTAACTTGATGTAGGTTTTTTGAGGGTGAGAGTTGTGGGGTGGGGAAAGGGGGAAGTGGCGGGAGGGGGGGGGATGGGTCCGGTTTTTTTTTTTTTGGTGTGGGGGGGGGGGGGTTTGGGCCCACGTAGGCTATGAGGTAGAGGAGAGTGTTAGCCCCTGGGTTGGATAGTTCTGCAAGCCCGAGCTCGCAGCGCTCTCTCCCATCACGTATGATATTAAGGTGAGGGGAGGGGGGGAATTGGGGGAAAAATAACCTTTTTTGTCCAAAACTTTGGAATTCCCATGATTTTTTATTTTTTTATTTTTTTTTTCCCCCAATAATTCATGTAAAAAAACGTTTCACAACAGGAATTGTCACCGGTCCAACATCTTCTGCTTCTTCTATAATACATTTGTACAGCCGCTACATATTTAAACTATGATGTATGCTTTTTTTTTTTTTATTTTTTTGAGGAGACATCCGTGCCGTGGGCTGAGGTTGGAGGAGAGTGTAGCCCTGGGTTGGAATAGTCTGGCAATGACCGAGCTCGCGCAGCTGGTCTCTCATCTCACATATTGAATATAGAGGATGGCAAACTCCGATAGGCACTTCACCATCAACCCTACTACAGGAAGTTGTCTCAAAACCCCAAACACCCCTGGACTACGAGACTAGGAGGGGTGGTGGTAAAGAACTTACGGTGCCTCCGGCCCTCCACTCCCCTCATTCCCAAAAACCAAAGCTACACCCCCCCACCTCCTCATTTCCCCCCCTTATATCCTCTCCACCCCCCCCCACCCCCACAACACATACCCCCCCACCCCCCCCCCCCCCCCCCTTTAATTAAACCCTCACACACCCCCCCACATCTCATCCTGTGTCCTGCCTCATCATACATGGTAATCCGCTCGTACTTACCAACATTGCCCGGCAGACCCCCCCCCATAACACCCCCCCTCCCCTCCTATCACACCACGCCACCCACACGCCCCCCACGACCCTCTCCCCCCTCTCGCATCCTCCCCCCCCAGCCTCATTTGTTGAATGTCAGTGCAATATTTTCGGAGAATGAATTTAAAGATAATATTATGAACTGCGCACGAAATATACGTATAGCAACAAAGTATCTCATATGGAAGTTCCAAAAGTTCAGTTTCATTTTACTAGAGTTGTATCATCTCCCTCTAAAAACAGGGGAAAAAAAAAAAAAAAATTATACGAGTACTTCGTGAGATTTAGACGATAGGGATAATAGTCTCACTATAGATAGACATTGCAACTCTAAATGCTACATAAAGGACTACTCCGTAACTCTTTTAACTTTTATATTCTATATCGCAACGCTGCTTTTCACCTTTTTATTATAGCTCTTGAATCCTTTCAATACCCCCAGCACTAATATAGAACCAGTACCGGTTGGCATGGCAACAGTATGATAGAACGAAAACTATCCGATTGCCTGTGTCTATTGCTTAAACCCATTTTTGTTCATCTATTGTTTGCATTTAACTTCACTAAAGGCAGATAGTGAAATATTAAAATAGTACGAATTAATGAAGAAAGGATTCTAGTAGTGTTGCTTTCATCTTTCTTGTGAAGTATGTAGGTGGATATTAGTTTAGTATATTAGTATCCAAATATTATACTTACTCGTTTTTGTTTATGTTATTTTTTCCAACAATTGGTCTTAGGATGAGTACTGTAAATTTTGTTAATATAATTTATAGATGCTTTTCAAAAGGCGAAATAGAAATACTGTTTAGTTGACACTGTACGAACGGTTTCTTAATTCAAAATCTACCGTTAATAGTAGCTGAAGAACCAAATAACTGTGTACTTTTTCAATCCTCAGCTATTTATATAGAATTATATTATCACAGTATTATAAACTGTATTTGATAGATTTTATTGAGACAGCTTAGTTTTTCTGTTCTGAACATGTTACTGAAAAATTCAATTTTATCACAAATTTCATCAAATGAATTTCCGTTACATTTATGATTTTTCCATGACGTGGCGTAAGGAACTTCCATAAAATACTCGTTGTTATTTCGTGAATAACTAGGTTAGTCTGGAAATGTTTTTAAAGAACGGGGCGCTATCGAATCAACCTGTCTTTCTTGGTGATCTCATCCATTACACAGGATCATCTGCGCGACTCGAGAACAGAACGTCGTTTGAATTACACCCAACATAAAGTAGATCACAACTGCGATGCTGTACTTTCTTTAGTCTCTTGCGCTCACTTGACTCTATCGCTCTCTAGAAAATGTGTGTGTGACCGAATGAATAGCAACAGTCATTATCTTTCCAGCAATCTGTTTTTGTTGAATGTCCGAGATCTGTTTCATTTCTTCAGCGAGTTGGGGGATTTTACATTCCTTTGTTACTCAATGTCTTTACAGATGAGCCTCTTACAATCTTCTTGTTCCTTTAACCTTGGCAAAGGATCCTGTAAAGTGGCAAGATACTGAGAAGCGAATTGAAAAAGTTAAATGTATTTGGCTACAATTTACAATTATTATGTAAAACGTAGCAAATTTTAAGTTAGTTTAACACAGGCGAAACTAGAGCATTTGATGATTAGTGAGTTCGATTACAATTATTGCATATATTTATGCATACATATAGAAGTGATTCAAGGATTTGTATTTTCTTCTTTATAGAGTTTAATTTAATTTGAACATTAAAACTAATTCCAAACTTTCCAAGTTCACGGCTGCTATTTATTGACTGGGTTGTCGTTTGCCGGTTGGGTGTTTGCCAGTTCTTATTGCGGGTTTATATTTAAATTTAGATGTGCAGAACAACGTTTACAGCACTTATGCATCGTAAGATTTTCTTAGAACGATGTGGGCCGTTATCCTGAATGAAAGTCACGATCACTGGAGGTATGGATTGAATTAGATTTTTCCGGGACTTTTTTTCATCTTTTATCCTACCACATACTCTCTAGAGAATTCAATTCTTTTATTGTTTTTTTAGTTATGTAGGTTTTGTCACTTTTACACTCATCTGCTCGTCGCTCTAAAAAATAAATATTGAATAAATTTCCTTAGCAAGAGTGATAACTTATCGTTTATAACTCCGTCCGTCTCACCACATTCGATCCCACGACTAAATTGAAACTTCGCCTAAAATAATCAAATCGCTATCTGTCTACTCACGCACTCGAGTTCATCAACGTCAATATTACTGGTTGTGAAAAATCTTACAAGCATTTAATAAGGAAAAAGAAATAAAGTTAAAAGTATAATGTGTGCAATTAGCCAGCACTGGTTATAGAGGATCCGTACAATATTACTTTTGAACATGGTGTAAAAATAGACACAGGATTTACGATATTTTAATATAATTTTTCCGTTGGATATGATTACGAGCGATACAATCGTAATTTCTATTGTTATGAGTTTAAATATTAAAAAAATGTAAAACTAGTAGATTTATTCATTTTTTTTAAAAGTAAGGTTATGGGATTGAATTGAAAGTTTTAAATTTACAATATACATAGTATACAACTGTACTAGTAACCGAACGATAACTGTAATGTATGAAAGTTCACTGTAAAGTGATGGACTCAAAATTTGCAAAGTTAATTATGTACTTTGTTAGAATAGGTCCAACTGTCAGTGTATAGTGAATGGAAAGGGTTAAAAACAATGGGCCCAAAGTGCCACTTTCCATGATGAACGCAGAGTATTGTTTCTATTTTCATCGCTCTAGTGGAGAGATACGCACATCTCCTTATCAATTTCCCGAGCAGATGTGCCTCTAGTGTGAGAATCGTAGTGTTTGTTTGTTTTTTTGTGTTGGGGATAGGTTGGGCATGAATGATATGATAAGACACTCTGTTATTCCTCAATCATTTCACTTTACAATATTGACACCTCCTATGTCACAAAATTCACTGTTATATTTTCTTTACTCCATCTTGTATAATTTTATGTAGGTTAATTTTACGCGTGCTGCTGATAATGAAACGTATATGTTGTTGCTGAACCAGATATATGGAGCTTAAGAAATTTCAAAGTAAAGGGACTGCAATGACAATTTTCCTCAGTTTCTAGAGACTAAATAGCAAAACAGACACCAAAAGACAACAAGTGACTTTTATCTCGTTTGCAAGCCGGATTGAGAGCGGAGGATCGCATGGTAGTAGACATAGTGGACTACAACGGCAACTCCCCTCGGTTTCCAGAGACCGAATACAAACAGACACATAGGAAAACAAGTGATCTATATCTCGTTTACAGAACGGAGGACAGCAAGATCGGGTGGTAAACAGTAGTGGACTGCAACGACAACTCCCTCGGTTTCTAGAGACCGAATACCAAAGTAGACACCAAAGGACAACAACTTATCTATATCTCGTTTACAGGCCGAGTGAGAGCGGAGATCGGTCTGGTGGTGGGGGTAGTGGACTGCAACGACAACTCCCCTCGGTTTCTAGAGACCGAATACCGAGGCAGAATATCCGAGGACGCCCACTCCAGGTTCTTGGTCCTCACGGATTCTCGGAGCCCTTCGTGGTGAAAGCCGAGGACGCGGACTCTGCTATCCTCCAGTACGACATCGTGGAGTCTGTCCCTAGGAGGATCTTTTTACATAGATCCATCCACAGGTAAATTTTCTTTTTCTGGATAATTGAGCAAAAACGTTATTTATATTTAACTTTATATCGTTATTACCACCGACTCGAGACTTTAATTAAGAATATTATATTTCAATAAACAGATTCAATTAATGCTTTCCACGAACTTTTACAATATTTATTTAATCTTAAGAGGAATGGTGATGAAAACTTACGGAGCAATCCGCACCAAGGATTTGGGACTATGGGAGACCAGTCCGTGACGTTTCGTCAGGCCGGACAAGGATCTCCCAACTGTCCGGTCGGGACCTCCCCAAAGGTTGGGTTCAGGCACGGAGTCAACGATTGTCCGCCCCCTTTCCGAGGAGACCCCCCCCTGCTTTCACGTCCCTCCGGGACAAGGGTCTCCCCAAGCCCCGGCGGGCCTCGCCAAGGTCTGGTTCAGGTCACGGCGTCAAGATTTCCCCCACACTTTCCCAGACAGAGTACAATACTACAGTCTGCTGCCCACTTTCAACAATGTCTCTATTGCCCAGGTAAGTTCTTACATACAGAGAGTCCTAAAAATCCCAACCAATCCTCCCTTCCTTTCACTTTGAATCCTTGAGATGTTTGAAATATTCTTTAGGAATGCAATAACTGAAGATGAAGATTGTTTGATAAATTTAATTACGGCCATTTCCTCTAGTAAAGGTGATTAAAATAGACTAAATTGAATGACACAACGTATCACATTCAGTCTACGCTATCCAAAATGACTGTGGTCTGAATAAATGTAAAATCCTATCTTCAGTTTGTTGCTATGTTGGAAGGAAACATGTGATGATCTTTTAGAGGCATATAACTTCCACCGTTCTTATGTTATCAAGACTTTCACAATCAGGTATCACACGATGATTTTACTTATTAGATCTTTCAATTACCCAACCTCCCCTCTTTTTGGGTGGAAGAGCTAGGGAAAAGGGAACAAGTAACCCTATTACGTAATACCTCATTTTGTTGGTTTTTTTTAAATTTTAGAAAATGGAGGGATTTTTAGAATTCATCTATAAATAACATAGCTATAAGCGGGGGAAGGGTTAATTCAATGTAAAATATTGAGTTTAGCCTACTATTGCCTTCCTCTTAGGAATCTAACACTGTCACAGATCTCAACACTTAGCCATAGGAGCGATACGTGTAAAAGATTATGTTGCTCCACCGAGCTTAGAGATCGTCATTAAAACATGATAGAACACTCAATTGTGCACTTGATGTGACAATGAGAATAAACCCCTTCACCTAGATTACACTATATTGTAGCTTAAGTGTCTCCAATGTCGAATCGATGTAAAGAGTTCATTTAAGTTTCTACTTAGCCAAATTTCTTTTGATTCTTTAGAACGAATAAGGCTCTAGATTCAAGAGTCAAGTCAGTGCCAGCGTCACATTCCAGAAGATGCACTTAAATGATGTTGAACTGGAACTAAACATTCACATCAATAAATATCCGTGTGTGAAGTTATTACATGTGCTTAATCGAGATTCGAAAATTCTCAACCGATATATTAGTTAAAGGTTGAACTTTTTGGAAACTGTATAATTTATTTTGTTGAAGTTCATTCAAACGTCTTACATTCCGTCAATTAATATGAAGGGAATTTAGTTTTTCATTTCACCCCTGTTACTAACTATGACACAACAAGTCAGGTTTGCAATGTGACGTGCAGGGACAAGCGAGTGACTGCGACTCCCCGAATATAACGAAGCTGGAAATCCATA